>NC_059537.1:2344738-2654113 GCF_905220415.1 Colias croceus | reverse complement strand
AAAGAAGTATGTTGCAGAAAAAAATATTGAGATATGATATATGACAAAGAACGCTTATAAGGTTGTTTGCTGTTGTTTGATTTTCTTTTTTTGAAAAATTTACTGTTTTTTATCCCGTATTCGTAACAAAATTAAAGTGTAGTAGGTTACGTGCTTAAGTATTTTGTAATTAATATTTCAGTCTGGTTAGAGCTTTACGACAACTTTATACAAGGAAGCTACAGCGGAATATAATTTCATATAAAACGTCGGGCAATTACGTACAAAATGCATTCCATTTGCATACGTTTGCACTGCGTTCTTTGTTACTCGAATTAATTTTAATATTTCACAAAATACTTTCTGTTGGATTAGTTTTTTAACACCGTTGTTTGGCGGCAAAGTACTTTTGTATGGTTTGCAAGTTGCAACAGCGGTTAAGGACGTAGTATTTACAAATTGACGCGCATCAAATTGTGACTATCCACAATCCCTCTATATAAAAAAAAATATAAAATAATAACTGTAGTAAAATGTTTAGTAGTAAATGCATGTAAATGTTAATGTATCAAAGATTATTTGAATATCTTTCAAGGGTGAAATCTTTTTCGAAAAAACAAAATTTGGCAGCAATACGAGACTGCAATAATCCATCAAAATGGAATACAAAATGTAAAAGAGTTATAGGTAGTGTTAGGAATATTTGCTTTTACGGTGCATGTTTAATGAGAATTTGTGTGTTTATCTTCAAGTATAAAAAAAATCTTTATTCTTTAAGACACGTCCATCAATCATACATACATACATTACATAGTGCTTAATACAGTTTTTAAAGAAAGAACGTTAAAAATTTAAAATACAGGAAATAAAATCATTGGTTCCCGCACTAGGCAATGCCTGTCCTGCGGGAGCGTGAAATGTTTAACATTAGAATTTTATGAACAGAGCGGCGATTATTTTATGTTAAATATTTAAAATTCATACAAACAATATAATAATTAAATAAAATTAAAAAATTAAGAATATAATATGTTGCACTACCCGTGCTTTCAGTGAAAATATATATACCTAGCTGAATGTACCAGATATTTGTTTTCTTAGATTTTAATTTTAGTTTTTCATTTTTCTTCTGAGTTTGATGTAGATTTTCAGGTACATTAATAAGTGTCCTGTAAACTATACTTCTTCAATAAATATTGTAAATGGATATCATGGATAATTAAAATATACAGCCATGTTTAATTACCATCACTTCGATGCGTTTGGAAATTTATACCGTACCTATACCCATTCAGTGTTGCGAAAATGAGATATTTATGCTTCCATAAACGTTTCATATTTCAGGATAATCGAATTTAAAATCAATTCTCTTTCAAAATGGTTTATAGTTTCATAATTTTGTCTCTCTCAGCGTTCAATCCGGATAGCAAAATTATTTTTAAAATTATGTATTTATAAAATATTCGTCAATTATTGTACATAATATTATGTGCTTCATTTTTATTTTGAAGTGAAAACTTCTTTAGCGGCGTTGGGTATAAAATCGCGTCAGGACACGTGGCCTGATCGAAAAAGCGTAAGACGGATTTTTTTTTAGCCCTTATATTCCATGCGTAAGACGGATAGGTACCATTCCAAAATATCAAACATGCTGAACGTTAATAATCAAGTTTTCACTTCTGCCGGCACTCCCGGAGTGCAACCCGTCTTTTTTATTATTATCCTTTTGACCGCCAGAGCAAAAACGCATCGCCGTGCCCTCCACGCCAAGCCACAAATTCAATGAGATAACCTTGAAAATAGTAGGGAGTCCAAAATGTTATCGATTAACATAATAATTCACGTCTGAATATTTGAATAAAGAGCTTATAACACAAAAATAATATTTATTTAACCTCATCTCCTACTGTAAAAACTTAAGACCACATTTATAGCAACTATCAACAAAAAAAATCAACCTTTTGAGATACAAAAATACATATAAAATTGCAGCAAGTTACAGCACTATTCTCTATCAGTTACGCCCCATTGGCATGTATACATGCCAATGGCGCGGGCAACCATCCTTTTTTTTATAATCTCTCGCTTCTGATTAGGGATGTGTAGCTGTATATTATTATAACTTATCGAGTTTATTTATTAAGTTTATATTAACTATAGGTATTATTGTGGAGTGTTTATTTGTAAATATCAAAACAACTATTACCTTTAAATAAAGGGAATTGCATTAAAACTACATATTTATTTTCCAATAATTTAGTTTAATACTTGAGTTATTACAAATACTAATAGATTTTTAGAGATATTTATACATTTTGGACCTAAGCCAATTTTTATCATTACATGGACAATAAATATTATACTAGAACGCATACATTGTGTTTGTGACGATAAAATAAAAAATAATAAAAAATCAACAATTGTATATAATCATTATGTTCATTAACAGCCTTGTATTTACCTACCTATCTATATAATTATTATGCTCATTAATAGCCTTGTACTTATTTGATTATAATATTGGTAGATACCTACTCGATAAAATATTTTTACAACTTTCCGCACAACAACACGGCACGCGCTTACGACGTCACCAGTCCGACATCTATTCATGTCAATGGCGCAGAAGGGATTGCATATCGATACTGTGCTAGGGATGCGCATGATTGGCGAAAAGGAAAATATTCAAATCAACAATATCCACAATATAGACAATATGGTATTTTACCAAAGAATGTAGTATTTACCTTTTTTCTCAGTGACTAAGCTTATATATTTTTTTTGTAGTTATTACAAAAATTAAGCGAATTAGAGTAATTTCGCTGTAATTTTAATGAAGTTACTTGAATATTACACTACATCACTAGTAGGCACGTATACATGTCATTGGCGCGAGAGAACATGCTTTTTTAGCCATTAATTAAGTTATTTTTTGTCATCAAATATTTGAATAACTACTTGGCAATTTTGTTTACTGTGTACAATTATGTAATAACTGGGGATTCAGTTCATAAACTGTATAAATAAAACACGTAGAAGTAAAGGTTTAATATGTTTATTTTGTATTTATCTATGATCTGTTTCTTGGCATGTATAGGTGTCGTTGGCGCACAGGGCACGATTGCGCATGACATCTATAGATGTCATTGGCGTTCAAAAGGTTATTGACAACTGTATTCAACATAATATTATAAAAAATGCATTATTGAAGTCTACGACGACATTGACGACAACATCTCATTTGGGCTTAAGTTTGTAAATGAAATAAAGCAAAAATCATTAAATTAAACAAGATCTTACGATTACGTACAGATATACCGATTTCGCCACAATCAAGCATATTCGGGTAATTTTCAAATATTAGCTAAGTACTGGATAGCTGCCAAAGCGACATTAAAATAGATCGTTGACATGAGACCGTTAACCGCGTTGCACAAACTAAACCACATCTAAAACCAATACATTGTATAAAGCTACGGTCAAACTGTATGTGTGTCACTCAATCAAGCAGGAACTACCATCCTTATCCTTCCCGTTATTATATAATATATGTGTTTGTTTGTCTTTCTTTACGTCACAACGGGTACATTTAATATTATTGTTTTCTAGAGTTAGGACTTAGGAGTCTAAAAAGTGACATAGGCTGCTTTTCACTGCGGTCAGATATCTGTGGACGAAACCACCAGCGGACAGCTTGGTTTTCTGCATGTTTATAGACGAACTCGAAGGTTTATAGTCAAACAAATAAACATGGTACACAGGTAATCCTATTTCGTAATAAACTGGTCCTTTTTTTCTTAGAATGCAACGGAATTCAAAAGCTACCTCTTGTTTACGCTTACCACAAAACCAATTTACTATCTCTCAGCACTCTATCTTCATTTTATTTGCGAAACATATACCTAAACAGTACAATTTTTTGTGTAGTAGTAAAACGTAACTATTTCATTATTGTTAAATAAATAAAATATTTTTTTGACAAACTCAATTACCAAACATACCATAACCACAGAATACAATATAATAGTAGCTAAACGCTACAGAACGGACACTCTCCGCCTCCCGCCAATATTAAACACTTACCTCACCCCGCACGATCAGACATAAAATGGTCCATATTTTTCTACAAGGACGATACGCAACGAAGATTGACAACATTAATCAAATTGACTTAAAGTAATTTTATTATTTTGGATTTGTGATTATCGTTTTTCGTAGAAAATGGTTAGATATTGTGCTGTTTACGGATGTATTTCATCAGAAAAACGCGAATTTTTTTTTACGCTAGTCAAAAATGTGCCAACCATAAAGCGTTAACACACACATTTGCAGTCTCTACAGTGTGACTGTCAAAAGGATAATTTTGTATGGAGTGTCCGGGGTGTGCCATAACCACAGTTGACAGATATATACTACGTACATACCATAACAATACATGAAAAAGTTATTCATACAACTTATTTATACGTCAAGCTTTTTAAAACAACCCTACTAAAGTTATAAGAAATATTTCTGTTACAATAACTGAATAACAATGGCAGGTATTTATTACATTAGGGCAGAGAGCCGTCGAGGGTAACAAAATGCCAGCAAAATGAAATCTTTCCCCCAATAAAACTGTCGTGACGCGAATTCGTCATCTTACAATATGAATATTACTAGATTTCCGCCCGCGGCTTCGCCCGCGTTTTCAAAGGAAAACCCGCATAGTTCCCGTTCCCGTGGGATTTCCAGGATAAAAACTATCCTATGTGTTAATCCAAGTTACCCTCTATATGTGTGCTAAATTTCATTGTAATCGGTTCAGTAGTTTTTACGTGAAAGAGTAACAAACATCCATACATCCATACATCCATACTTACAAACTTTCGCCTTTATAATATATATTAGATGTGAATAACATGCACTGAATGTAGTATTAAGTATGTTGTTTATGTTCAAAGTATATTGTTTATAGCTTTATCGTTATCTATACATATAATAAATCTGTAGAAGGGTCAATTCTGTACATTGAAAATATTGAAAAAATAAATAGCAGGGGGTGTAAGGCTAAGCGCGCACCACGATTTTATGCAGCGTGATTATTTTATCGCAGAAATACAACGTATGAGTTACTATGGCAATGCGCGCACATGCGATTAAATAATCACAGCGATTTTAAAATTGTGATTTGTCACATTTTGCTGCGACTGCTCGCGACGCGATTGTCGCGAAAATGAAATGCAGAATATGAAATTGTATGGTACCGCGCGCACTGCGATAATAAAATCGCACACTCGGGCCCGACCGGCACTTCACTTGTGTTTCGTCTGTCCATTGTCCAACAGTAAACATCGTAGTGGTATAGGTAGGTACTGTTTGGTAAACATAAATTCAGTAATCTGTCAAAGGTTTGAATTTATTTATTTATTTAACACTTTATTGTACAAGAAACAAAATATACATAAAGGTTACAATAATAAAAAAAATAAAAAAGCACAAAGGGCGGCCTTTTGGCGGAATTTTCATTCTATAATAGCCAAAGAATTTTTTGGGATACATCCGAAGTTCATTGTATTTCTGACTAGCTTTCCACCCGCGGCATCGCCCGCGCAGTTAAAGAAAAACCCGCATAGTTCCCGTTCCCGTGGGATTTCCGGGATAAAACCGATCCTATGTCCTTTCTCGGGTATCAAAATATCTCTATACCAAATTTACAGACAGACAGAGTTACTTTCGCATTTATAATATTAGTATGGATAAAAGAAACCTTTGACAATTCTATCTGCTGTAAAAGAATGAGTCCAATATAGAGATTTTCTTTTTTTTTTATTCTTATCCTCCGAAGTAGTAAATAAAGACAAGCAACTTGTACGAAATCCATGATGAAAGTGAGTAAGGATCACTATTAAATTATCGCTGTGCGCGCACCGTACTCTCTGCGGTTTTCTACAGCGCGATTTTGAAATCGTGTCGCAAAAATTAAAATCGTGGTGCGCGCTTAGCCTTACTGGATCGATACCAAACCCAAATATGTGATTAAAAAAATTTTTGTCTGTCTGTCTGTCTGTCTGTCTGTCTGTGTGTCTGTATGTGAAGGCATCACGTGAAAACTAGCGGTTCGATTTCGATGAAACTTGGTATAATTATACCTTATTATCCTGGGCGTAAAATAGGATACTTTTTATCCTGGAAAAATACGTAGAAAAAAATTAATCTTAATTTTTCAGTTTTATCCATAGACGTTGTTCCGTAGAACCGCGAACACACGTTGCGTATTATTATAGGCCTAGCCGTATTTGGGAATTGGGTCCAATAGATATTTATAAGATGTTATTGAATGAGGTACTCAAAATGGAGAAATAACCATCCACGCGACGACCGACATCCGCGCGGACGGAGTCGCGGGCGGAAGCTAGTAAGTAATAAGTACATTTTTAAATGTTGTAGTAAGGAGATAATTAATAAAAAGCGTTAATGCTGCCTGCACCTCTATAAAGAGAAATTAATTTCATGAACAAAGGTAAAGTAATTACTTTACAGACATTAAAAATGTATGTGGGATATTTTTCACACGTGTAATTATTAAATAAATATTCTCTACAAATGTGGTATAGAATCCCGTATCATATCGATTAGTTCATAATAGCCAATCTCAAAATAGGGATGTTGACCCATTAAGGCAAATTAGAGCGACGTCAGAGAGTATAAATTTAAAGATTTATTACGGCCCTGTTATTATTCTCCAAGTTCAAAATTAGACCTCGATTGTTGGAGCTTAGGGACACGCGTTGTCAATTTAATATAATTTAAAATGTCATTGTTCCGTCCATCGCGATCGCCGTTATTAATATGACGAGGGGATGAAAGGGTGAAGGGTAACACGTGTGATGTGGCCTTAAAATAATATTTATTGAATATGGCATCGTTATAATTTCGAGGGCTCGTTTCAGTGTCCGTATAAGGCCACAGCAATAGGCTACTTATCATTTACATATTTAATATGTGAACAAATCATCATAGCAAATATGAATATCTGTTAAATAATTAACGACTATAAATATATTTTATTACAACAATTAGTGCGTATCACCTGATACTAATAACATCTACCTATTTTATAGCGAGAGCTTTTTTCTTTTCGCTCCGCTAGCTTTGTAACAATAAATAAATTTATAAATCCTCTGCTTGCATTTTCAGCTCACGCTAAAGCTCATACTTAGCGCATTTTAAACTTTATCCTTGCATGCTTTGTTTATACATTCCGAGTATCAATTATTCGTCCAAAACAATTTATAGCATCAAAACATACCAATTCTAAAGCATTGTTGCATCCTTGAAGACGGATTATAATAATGACAATATTTTGGAGAACAAACAAAAGTCGGAGATGGTGTTGTATTACAAATATCATTCAATTTCTATTTCACTTAAATAATCTCATTGTTTTAATCCTAGTAGATTAATAGATAAACCATAGTCCACAAATTGTACTATCAAATAATTTATCTACCTAACAAATTAGTTTACTGGCTAAGAAATTCAATTTCTAAAGCAATTTCGAAACCAATATAACTTAGAGCGAAAGTGAGAACACCTGTCCAAGAGGGCAGGTAGAAACACGTGATGCCAACAAAATAATATTATTATTACTGTATGCATTAGATTTTTGCATGAAATACGTAAAGTAGATGAAGTTTAGATATTAAATAAACGGACGGTGATATGTTTTTTACCCTAATTAGACATTTATGTATGTATTTTACTTTTTATTTTTTTTCTATCCAGTAGTTTATTTTTTGTGTAAAAACTAAAAGGTAAAGCTTCAACTTAATTAATAGTTCAAAGCTTTAGTGCTCAATCGTGTGTAAACTTCTCTAAAACATAACTTCATACGAGCCTAACGAGACAAGTACCTACTTATCTCATGTTATTTGATATTTCATCTCAAAAAATGGCCTAGATTAATTAATATTTAATATCCTGCAGGTAGAGCAAGTACCTACTTTTATATAAATATACTTATAAATATAGTTACCTAGTTATGATTTTCTTATTTTTACGTTTAAAATTAAGTTCTTACCAGATATATGAGCGAAGCATAATGTCAATGTAGCGATAGCACAGCCGGAAGCGAGGGCCGTCGAGAGCAGCACAGCTGAGGCAGATGCTCCCACACCCGCGCCACCAGCTGCCCCGCACACGATAAAAACATACAAAAAGGACGCAGCACACTCAGCAACCACAGCCTTCCACAACGAAAGAGTCCGCACTTCCAACCTCGCCGGCACTCGCCCGGTCAAACCAGTGTCATTCGTATTCGCATCCCTACGTAAACTATCCAATTTCTCAAACAAAGTAACGATATGCTGTTCCAAATTGTCATCCGAAATGTTGAACGTTTGCTCACCCATTTTTTATCTATGCAATCATTACAAAAAAAAACAAACACAATTTTTTATCTATGCAAAAATTCACACGGCTATGACGTCATTTCGATTTAATTAAAGAACGCGGGATGACGTTAAATTTACGCGCGTAAAGTGCAACGGACGCCCACGCGTTTCGATGCGGCGTGGCTAGGTCCGTAACGCGCGTTGAATGAACGATCACTGACACTGAGTGACTGAATGAAGCTGAGAGCGGGGGGATCCGCCACTTGTTACACCCCCGCCGAAACCTGCAGGGTGGTTACAAGTTACTGCGATAACACAATACAACTTAATTGTGTTAACCATTACCATATTTGAAACCACCATAAAAATGGGGTCAGGACAGATAGGGAATAAATTGTTTTATCTCGTTTGTCCGTTCTGTAAACAGATGGTTAAAATTTTTATTTATTGGTAAATCCATGTTACTTAGAGCATTTCGGTTCCTTTTTTCTCAAAAATAAAAAAGGATGTAACTACATTCGTATTAAATGTATATTTTGAAAAAAAGTTGTGCTATATTGAATACTAGGCGAATTTTTCCAGCTTCTCTGGATTGAACGGGAATAAAAAATATAACCTTAGTCATTCCGTTATATTTTTGAAGTGAAAACTTCTTTAGCGGCGTTGAGCACTTTTTCTGTAATGGGTATAAAATCTTAAACTCGCGTCAGGACACGTGACCTGATCGAAAAAGCGTAAGACGGATACCATTCCAAAATATCAAACATTGAAATTAAGAAACCACTCTCTCTTCTTTAAAATGGTAGTTTAGACCTACTCGCCCCGGCTCTGCCCAGTTTCTTAGTCCAGAGTATATTTCTATATACTTATGGTTGTTAGACTGTGGTAATATTATAAAATGCGTGCGAAACTCTGTCTGTCTCTTGTTCACGCCTCAACCTCTCAACCGATTTGGTTGAATTGTTGAGACAAAGCTTTGTTTTAATTCTGATCCTTATGCAATTAAAATTGCAAGCAATAAGATAATGGCGATGTGAATCGTACCTACCTAAATTATGTTAGAAAATAAAAATATGCTTTAAGCAAATTGCACATATTATTATGTTACCTATATTATGTAATAAGTTATTATTGCACATATCATATAACATAATAAGTTATTACATATAACATAATAATACGTGCAATTTGCTTAAAGCATATTTTTATTTTCTAACATAATTTAAGTACGATTCACATCGCCATTATCTTATTGCTTGCAATTTTAATTGCTATTTGTCAGTAAAAGGGTTTATGTAAAAATAAGTACTAAAAATATTAAGATATAATTTAATTTATTTTATTAACAAAATAATATAATATCATCACAGTTAAGGACGCTGTCACAAATCTGGTTAATATCATCACAGTTAAGGACGCTGTCACAAATCTGCGTTACTCAAATTTAGGTATCTAACGTCGCCACGTGGTTCGCGGGAACATCACGCTCACGTAAACATAGCGCATTCCATTTTATAGACCATCTTCATACTTGATATTATTTTTAATTTATTACGAATTTTAAAAATTCATTTTTGTACTTTTATTAGTAGGTACAATTATTCTGATAAGTATGTTAGTTAGTAACTAACTTTAAAAAAAGTGTGTTTTACAAAACCTCTAGGAATTGTATGCAATATCTAAGCTTTTTAAGAAATGTTTAAAATACTTTTTTAAGAATTATCATACATATTATGTTACCGGCAATGTATTAAATCCGGCATTGTATACAATTCTTAGAAAATATGTATGTATGTTATTCCGAGATACGGTCCGAATTAAATAAATTAGATTCGTCACATTACCTAGGAAATCTGAACTTTTCCTAAGGAGCAAACACATTTGCAAATGTGGGTGGTTTTTGGGGAAGCTATTACCCACATGAGGTCAAAATTAAAATCCAAGATGGCGCCGACGAAAATTTTACATCTTTTCGTCATGGGTGTCATTTTCATGGTTTTTGGGGTAACTATTAACGAATATGAGGTCATAACTGAAATCCAAGATGGCGCCGACGAAAATTTTACATCTTTTCGTCATGGGTGTCATTTTCATGGTTTTTGGGGTAGCTATTAACCAATATGAGGTCAGAACTAAAATCCAAGATGGCTCCGACGAAAAATTTGACATATTTTCGTCATGGGTGTCTTTCAAGGTTTTTGGGATAGCTATTAACCAATATGAGGTCAAAACTAAAATTTAAAATGGCGCCGCCGAAAATTTTACATATTTTTGTCATGGGTGTCATTTTCATGGTTTTTGGGATAGTTATTAACCAATATGAGGTCAAAACTAAAATCCAAGATTTTTTTCTTTTTACATTTTACATACTGTTTATATTTTGTGAGGTTCTAAAAACTAGCCTCATCAAATTATGGGGTTCAATAGGTCATTAGTTGTTTGCTTTGTGAAAATAATTATATTATTCAAATTAAAAAAGTTATATTTTGGAACAAACATTGTTCTCTAAGGGAAAATAAAACAATTGAGTTTTCAGTCAACCTAAGAACTTAATACATCTTTGTAAATAAATTTCTGGACTGTCTGCAGAACTTGGCACACATTTAGATCTCATTTCTGTTTTTGGCAAATTAAGTCAACGATTGAACTCGGCTCCAATTTTTACATTTATGTTTTTGGTGGGATTACATACCTACACCATAATATTTAATACTTTACCGTTTACACACAAATTGTTAAAATCATGTAATTTATATTTTACTTGGCAGTTCTAATTTTAAGAGACGCTACGATCTGTTTACTTATATTTACATATTCGAAGACCAAATCATAAAACTCCTTTTCTTATATTTTTTTTTTGTCTGACATGCTTTATGTCCGTTCTGTTTAACTGATTTAATTGGAGAGGAAATTCGTGACCACATATTTTTTAGATAACATTGAGAACATATTTTTATCGCATATTGCGGAAAAAGTCGCCGTTTTAATCTAATGTGCTATATCCATACAGCTACAAATCGACGTCTTCATCAGAATATGAATCAGAAGCTTTCACTGTCGCGATAAATTTTATCCGCTATGTATTTGTTGGAGTGGGGTTGGATTAAAATTTCAAATTCACTCATCCCAACCTCATCCCATAGATATGGAATATAGCAAACTTTATGTGACGGTTGTACTTTTCCTGGTATATAATGGCCGAGGTATTCCACCCGTCCAACGTAAAGGACTTCAGCGTTGGACCCTTCAGAGCGGCCAGCTTCTATCGCCTCCACTGGTATGTCGTCAAAAATTGTTTTAACCCACATTAAGTCATATCCACAAAGAACCTGAAACCATAAGAGTCAACATTTCAGTTACTCATAAAAGTTAACTGTAAGAGGTTATTTAAAGTGATTTTCTCATCTTAAGTCGTAGTCGATTTTAATCAACGCTGAATCATTTTATTTTTTTTACAAGTTGACCCGTCAGATGTCGCCTGTATTGATTATTAATTGGTCTCGTAATTTTTTTAATTATTCTTATATTAAATCCTTCTGCGGACAATAGAATATATAACAAAAAAACAATATACAATCGAAATCGGTTCAAGTCTGAACCTTGATAGTCAGATATTTGAAAATTTCAGAAAATATTTCTGTTGTTGCTATAACAACAAGTACTTAAAAACTAAATAAAACAAAGATTTAATGGTGCTCCTATTTAACTGTGATATTTTTGTTTGATATTGATAAAGACTACTTATTTCTGTTACATAACAACAAACTTGAAAACCAATATATTATGTAACTAAATAATCTTGATACTTAACTTACATCAAATTCAGTTTTCTCATGTACTTGACCACCCCAAGATATGAAACCGAGGCCCATGGATGGTACAAATTTGCCGGGAATCAGTGAGCCTCTATGTTTAGCCCTGATTATATAGAGGAATTCATTTTCATATCCGCCTATAAATGCGTCATCAGGCAATTGTACGTCAGCTGCCACCCACTGAGCTTTCCCCGACTTCAATGGTATAGAAAGTGGCTTTTCAATTGCTGGTGGCACTGCAATAAAAGGACAGTTAAAATGTTCTGTATTACGAAATTCCTATAAGTCCAATATTCCGTATTGAAAAGGTAATGTCAAAGGGACATTTAAGTATAAAAGACTACATACACTATATATGAAAATATTAAGAAGTTGCACATAAATAAAACTATAAATATAAAAAAAAGAAACTTAATAAAACAAAACTTATTTCAATGCAATATATAAGTACTCACACAACAATTTCCAATGTACTACATTCCCGCAGCCAGAACATGTGACATACTTTATTTTATCCAAGTTAATTCCCTTTTTAGTTGCAAGTGGTTTTGGATTATCAAATACACCCAATTTCAAAGTGTTATTAGACCATAATAACCAAAATTTCTTGTATTCATTTTGAGATAATATGTTTGGTGTATATGCAATATTTGAGTTTTCCACTAAAAGAAATATGAATAAAACTAAAATTTACAGTTCAAAATTTAATCTTATGATACTCTAATAATAATTAAGAATTTTTAATCCCTCCTATCCTACTTATACTATAAATGCGAAAGTTTGTGAGGATGTGTGTGTGTTTGTTACTCTTTCACGCAAATACTACTGACCCGATTACAATGAAATGAAGCACACATAATATAGAGAACAACTTGGATTAATACATAGGATAGGTTTTATCCCGGAAATCCACGGGAACGGGAACTATGAGAGTTTTTCTTTGAAACGCGGGCGAAGCCGCGGGCGGAAAGATATAGAGTAGATAAAGAATAATAAAGTATTTATTCTCTAACATAACTGAACAAAGTCTTCTTCTGGTTACAATAGACTCAAAAACTCAATTGGAGTTGTCTCTTATGGACATTTAAGTATACAATTTGTTAAGTTTAAAATTTTAAGAATATATTATAGAAATGAAAAATAGTTTCCTTACCCAATAATTGCAGAACTCATCCATGTCCTCGGATATTCCAATAGCCGCACCTCCTCGAGACTTAACGTAGAATATCAAACCATTTCCACTTAATTTGTATGATAGGTTTTGGTCACATTGTAGAGTACAAAATTCTTGAAAAACATAAAATACCTTAATGCCTAAAACGTTCCTCAAAAAATATGCAGAAAGCGAAATTATTTACATACCAATTACTTCACCCATACTTTTGTTCTACAATCCAATAAACTTTAAATTAGGTTCATTGATGGTTGCATATTAAAATGGGTAATATCAAGTATTTATTCTCTAACATAACTGAACAAAGTCTTCTTCTGGTTACAATAGACTCAAAAACTCAATTGGAGTTGTCTCTTATGGACTGATCATTGATGACTGTAGTATGAAATAATTATTGTTGTGATTCAATAATCATGAATAAACTACTATATTACTTGCTCTGTGGAATAAACTATAATTAGCCTTTTAGTGCCCTTACGCACTAGCGGTTAACGGCTAGTGCGTAAGGGCACTTAATATTAAAAATTGTGATTATTCTTTGAAAGTATTTTCTTTAAAATAAATAACCGTCTAAAATGTTAACAATTATAATAAGCGAAAAATGGTGACGTCTTTTCCATCTTTCACCTCCATGAAGGCCGAATAGGCCCCTTGCCTATTCCACTAACTCGGCCGTTCCTGAAGTCGGCTCGTCCTCGACCGCATCATCAAGTAGCACCTGACACGGTGGTTGAGTGTGGACCTCTGCTTGTTCTTGAATGTTTCTCTCCACATTTTTTTCAGAGTCCAAAGAGTCGTCCTCATCAGCGGCACCTATTGACATTATTGTTTGCATTAGACCACAATAAAGAAACATGAAAACTACACTCATCTCACATGAGATGGCAAAATGATCGGTTTATTTTTATGTTAAACGGGGCCTAGGATGTAAAACATAAAAATAGACACTATGAACACTAGCAGAGCCCTCAGGTTACTAGTCACCATACAGAGCCCTCGGGATGTATGACTGGCAGAGCCCTCAGGGTACCAGATTTCAACAAGCACAGAGCCCTCAGGATGTGCCACAGGCAGAGCCCTCAGGATGCCAAAACAACAACAAAAAGAACATCTAGTACAGAGCCCTCAGGATGCCAAAACAACAACAACAACAACATCTAGTACAGAGCCCTCAGGATGTACCACAGGCGACAGGCAGAGCCCTCAGGATGCCAAAACAAAAACGCAAAAATAAGCGGTTATACAACTCGGCTTTCAGAGGGTTGTAAAGTAATACGCGCAGAGCCCTCGGGATGCGCACCATGAATAGCCAAACCACATACTCATAGCAAACGTTACAATCATTTAAAGCAAGGTCAAAGCAACAAGCTACTGGTTGGATCTCACCGGGTTTACAGCATCGATTGTCGTAGCAATTTTATCCAATACTTCGCACAACACAGCGTCAGCGCTCGACGGCAACGATGCAGGCACGCTCCCCGTATAGCCGACGTCACGCTAGGCGCCAACAGGTCGGCGCGCGTCGCGTCGCGGGCGGCCACCATATTGGATGAGTCACTCGATAATCTAAGCAACTGCGGTGGCGGCAGCGGCCGCGGCGGCGTGTGCGAGCGCAAGGGCGAAGCCTGGCACGCCGCGCTAGCTGCACCTATATTGCGGCCCCTAGAAGTATCCTCCAACGCAGTCAAACGTGATATAATCGTTTGAAGCTGTTGTTTGATACCCGGATCAGAAGAACGTCCACGTTTTCGAGATTTGCTACCACCCTCTTTAGGGTCAACTCACACCAAAAGAGCGTCGAAGCGCGGCGAAGCGGAGCGCAGTTTCCGTGTCATATGAATTTTAACTTTATCTTCATTACTATAATACTTATTATCGCATGACAAGCTCGAACGAGTCGCGCGGATGCCCGCGGCGCCGTCCGCTGGAATTCCGTGGAATTCCAGCGGACGGACCGTGCGACTGCGCGAGAAGTCGCGGGAATTCCAGAGAATGCTCGAGCATTCGCGAGCGGCCGCTGGCAATATCCCGCCCCTCGCGCCCGCTCCCCGCACGCGTCTGTGCGCGCGAGCATTCGAACTGCGCAAAGAGCGACCCGTGAATTCATCGCGGGAAGGCGCGCGGATTCCCGCGACTGCTCGAGAAGTCGCTGGAATGCTCGAGAAGTCGCGGGTCTCCGCTACTCCGCGCTTCGCCGCGCTGCGCTGCGCTTCCCCGCTCTTTTGGTGTGACTTGACCCTTAGACATTGCGATAAACTAACACAAGTTCAAAAAATTCTCACTAAAATTTATTTTACAACAATTCCCGTAACAGTCTAGAAAGCCAACACAGATGCGAGTGGTATCCCACTTCTGAAATTAGCCTTTTAGACGGTTATTTATTTTAAAGAAAATACTTTCAAAGAATAATCACAATTTTTTATATTAAATGTTAACAATAATAATAATTATTATAATAAGCGAAAAATGGTGACGTCTATCCGATCCGACGGTCCAAAAACAAGAGAGCGAAATCGAACGCGGTGCCTGACATATATTCACCGTCCTCGCTAACTGGCCAGCAATCCCTTTTCCATCTTTCACCTCCATGAAGGCCGAATAGGCCCCTTGCCTATTCCACTAAGGCCTCCTTTTCACCTGCAAGTAAACTCGCGGAAGTCTTGCATGAGTTACTTGCAATGTCGTTTACATATCCTGCAATTTATAGCTGCAATAAATGTCATGCGAGAAGCTTGCGGATCATACTATCGCAACTTATCGCGGAGGTGTTTACACACCAGATCTTGCGAGTGACGGGATATGAATTACTGTCACAATTTTTCTATTCTATTTTGTGAAATAATGTCGTCAAGATGGGCACGTGTAGCAACTACATTAACAATTTTATTGTCGAAAAAGAAAAAAAGATCAATTTGGGTTCGAGCTAGGTTCGAGACTGGATTTCTAGGAAACATGAAGCTGGTACTTACCATAATTATTTATTGCGCGAAATACAACTGAAAGATGGTCAATAAAAATAATCAACTTGTAAGGCCTCGTTTCCACCTGCAAGTAAACTCGCGGAAGTCTTGCATGAGTTACTTGCAATATCGTTTACATATCCTGCAATTTATTGTCGCAAAACCAATCTAGCCGTATCTTCATCGGCGAGATGCCTTATTTTTCGGACTGCATATGCAGCTGAACTGAGCTTACCTGCAGCGGTGTTGACATGGGCTCCCCACTGTAGTTTCTCGTCCAATGTAAACCCTAGAAATACAGTAGACTCAGTAGGATGCAATACCTCCCCGTTCAAGGTAATATCTCTGTTCAACTTTTTTACGTTAGGAAGTAAAAATTCAACACAAGTGGTTTTTTTGGCATTTAATAATAAATTATTGGCAGTAAACCATTCAGATATGTGTAAAAGAGCACTGTTCACTTCGTCAACATTTGGGTCATGCCTATCCACATTAAAAATTAATGAGGTATCATCTGCAAACAGAACTATTTCACACCTATCCTGCAAATAATAGGGAAGATCATTGATATATACCAAGAACAAGAAGGGACCTAAAATTGACCCTTGTGGAACACCAATGTTAATTGACGCACCGCTAGAACGTTCTCCATCAACAACTACAGTCTGAATCCTATCATACAGGTATGACGCTATGAGGTTCTGGGCTTTTCCTTTAATTCCATAGTGATTAAGTTTACGTAACAAAGTACAATGTTCAACGCAGTCAAATGCTTTGGAGAGGTCACAAAATATCCCCAGAGCATTTTTTGAGTTTTCCCATGCTTTATATATATGTGTTAGAAGTGCAACTCCAGCATCTGTGGTTGAGCGCCCCTTTGTGAAACCAAACTGTTTGGTGTGCAGTAAATTATTAGATGCAAAATGACTACTCAATTGGTTTAATATTAACTTCTCGAATACCTTACTTAATGTTGGTAAAATAGAGATAGGTCTATAATTGTTACAGTCTTCTTGATCGCCCTTCTTAAATAGAGGTATAACTTTAGGTACTAAGCTTTAGTAAATTAGGAAATGTACCATAGTCACAACACTTATTAAATATGAAAGCTAAATTTTTCGCAATATTTTCTATTATATTATTAACTAAATTTACGGACATTCCCCAAAGATCACAAGTATTTTTTAGATTAAGCGTCTTAAAGGCAGTAACAATATCACTAGCAGTTACGTGTCGTAATTCAAATAATGTACTGCACCCCGCAACATGGTCCCTCAAAAAGGTTTCTGCAAGTGCTGAAGACGAATTTAAACTATTAGTAATAGTAGCAGGGACACTACTGAAGAATTCTTCAAAAGCAAGCGCAACATCAGCACTTTTGTCAATAACCCTGTCATTATTTACAAGTTTTATGGTATTACTTGATTTGCTTTTACCCATTTCACCGTTAATAATAGACCAAACTGTTTTAACTTTATTACCAGAGTCGCGTATTTTATCTTTGATATACAAACGCTTTGCAGTAAAACAAATTTTTTAAAAATTTTTGAGTAATTTCTAACATAACTAAGGAAAGATGGGTCTTTACTATATTGCTTCATACCATATAATTCATAAAGAATGTTCCTGCACCTATGTATACTAGCTGTCGCCCATTTACTAAATGGTAAATCCTTGGTAATATTTAAAGATTTAACTTTAAATATTTTTTCAAATTCATTATGTACTAAATTAAAAAGATTTTTAAACATTTCACAAGGACTATTAGGAAAGGATTGATCATTTAGTACGGGCAGGTTTTTATCAATATTATTCCTAAATTTATTAATGCCTTTTTTAGTTATAGGCCTAACATTAATCCTTTTAAATGTAGGTATGCAATCCCATTCAAAAACTACTTTCTGGCCACAGTGATCCGAAGTCAATGTATTGAGAATATTTTTCTCTAAACAGATGCAGTCACAGTATATATTATCAATACAGGTTGCAGAAGTAGGTGTAATTCGTGTGGGTTCGTTAAAAAGTGTATATAGATTAAATGACTGAAATAAATTAACAATTCGTGTAGCCGTTTGTGTTTGTAAAAGTAAATCAATATTAAAATCGCCACATACTATAACTTTTTTTTTACTCCTGCTTAGACGCTTTAATATTTCTTCCATGACTGTCTCAAACATATTATAGTCACTGGAAGGGGGTCTATAAACGCAAACAATAATATAACGCTCCAGCTCCACACAGGACAGTTCAATGGTCCGTTCTACAGAAAGACTAACAATGTCAGTTCGTTCTTTACATTTTACACTATCATGTACCTACAAAAATAACAGAACCTCCGTGAATAGCCTGTGTCCTAAAGTATATACTTTTTAATTTGTAATTTTCAATATTTACTAACGACTGACATTGTTTAAGCCAATGTTCTGTTACACAAAATATTTTAATATTGTTATCATTCAGAAACAATTCTATTTCTAACAATTTGCTAGCCAAGCCTTGAATATTTTGATGCACAATGGAAAAAGTCTGCTTAGCTGTTGTCTTATATATACTAGTTTAAATCTAGCTTAGGGCTAGATTGTCTGTCAACACTTAACCTAGGTTGATGTATATAATTACTACTACATAAAATTATAGTAGATCGATGATAGTATATAAATACAGATAAATTCAGTATTTTCTGATTTTTTCCTTTGTACACTCACTATTACCTAGTTGATTACAAAATTTGAACTTTCTAGGTCATCTGGAAGTGGGTTAGGTTTTGTATATATCTATGAGTCAGTCAGTCTTAAAAATTGCGATTTTTGGATATTAATATCTACGCAACTGTTTAATCTGTATTTATGAAATTTAAGATTCTTGTTTATCTTGAGGTCCTCTTGATATGTACCAAATTTGGTTTAGTTTTCGAGTTATAAGGGGGTGAAAAGTGGCTCGAAATGGTTCGTGTAAATATACACACGGCTGCTGCTCGCCAGTTCTCTTCGCTTGAACTCGGCTTGACACGCTGCCGCGTGTCTAGATATGAAGATCGAAGACAATAATTATTTCAAAATATAATACCGGAAAAACAGAACCAATTTAAAATTTATATCAACGCCATCTCTTGGTGTTAGCTATATCTACTTGTTTATCTGAGTATTAGAAATACATCTTGTATGGGAAAAGTGTTATTTCCCGATTATAAAGTAAAAAGGAAATTACATAAATTACATAAACAATTACAATTACATAAATTAATATATAATTAATATTTGAATAATAATGTGAGGCGTGAAATTATGATCACATTAAAATACTTGTATCCAGACAAGGTGTCAAATTGAAATTAAAAAACATTTTGACGGATAACAAATAGTAACAGCGCCCTCTTCAAGTTGACTGTTGAAGCTAAAAATGTATTTTTTGTAATGGTGGTTGTCACAGAGTACAATATTATAACTCTGTGTTATATCTGAGTGCCGAGTGGTTGTCGTAATGAATATCGACTAACTAGTTGACTGCGTCTATTTTTATTTGTATTTTGTAGTTAAATAGAGTTAATCGCATTATTTAATGTTGTGGCTGCGGCCATATCATGCTTTCTTATGTCGGGCTTAGCTAAAACGCAAGTTTTGGTCGAGGAGGGTGGAAATCAGTGTAGAAAACGTTCTCACACAAATAGCGAGCAGTGTACTAAAAAAGCAAAATTTGACGATATGAGTGCAAGTGAAAAGAAATCGAATTTCTCCATGTTGAATCCAAACTCAAATGGAACAATTAAACTAGCGTCGTCGTCCATGAATAAGCCTGGTGCGACGGCAAAGAAGCTAGTAATAAAGAACTTTAAAAGTATGTTTATGCTTGTTACCAACGGGCCGTCATATCATAACCTTCCTTCGTGACATCTGGTAATGAATGCGTGTGTGTTGCAGGTAAACCGAATCTTCCAGAAAATTATCAAGAAACAACATGGAGCAAATTACGAGAGGCTGTGATCGCGATCCAGACCTCGAAAGCTATAGCCTATTCCCTGGAAGAACTTTACCAGGCAGTTGAAAATATGTGCAGTCATAAGGTAAACAGAAGTTGGTAATTCAACGAGGTGAACCTTGCTGCCAGCTGTGTCTCATTCTTGGCTGCATATCAAAATTTGAATGACCCTTTATTTATTTTCAATTATCAATTAAATTATATTGGAAGTGCTCCGAATAGTACAGACACAATGAAGATTTATATTCACTATAGTATTATATTGCTATTAGTTCTGATTTTTCAATCCATGGATAAAACTTACCCACCCAATAAAGTATTACATGATAATATTAAAATGTCACCGGTAAACTGTCAAAGACGGGCAAATAATACATTTTTGAAATGGTAGTTTAATACATTATTAGACGAATAAGTATTAACCAAGGATTGAAAAATCAGCCCTTAGTGTAGTAATTATTGCTGGCACACACAATGTGTTTTATTTTTATTTGAAATAACCTCAAAATGTGGTCTCTACCGATACATATTTTCAATTATTAAAAAAAATTAAAACAAGATAAAGAAAAATCCTCACGTCAAAGCATTAGAATGCTAAAAAACTTAAATATTAAATCATGGCATCAAAATAAATTATGATTGGCATTTATATTTAATTTTTAAATTCTTCATTCTAACAACTAATCATTTTCGTTCTGATTACGCTCACTTGCAGTCCATATTAGAATATCAATACATCTTCTTTGTACCCACCCAATAACAAAAAATTAAACACTATAATATACATGCTCAGAAAACAAAGTTAATAATACTATTAAGGGCCGATTTTTCAATTCTTGGTTAAACTTATTGGCTCAATAAAGTATTACACAACAATATTAAAATGTCATTTGTAAACTATCAAATACAGGTAATTAGAGTGCATTTTTGAAATAGTAGTTTAATACATTATTCAACGAACACGTTTTAACCAAGGATTGAAAAATCAGCCTTAATTCTAAAGGTGAAATGGCCTTCAATCAAAATAAATCTAATGAAAAACCTTATTTTTAAAGTGAATTACATATGATAAAATTTCCAGATGGCTTCACAACTATACGTAAACTTGACAAACCTAGTAGAAGCCCATGTTAAGTCTAATATAGAGCAGTTCCTCTCCGAGAGTATGGACAGACAGGTCTTCCTCAAACGCATGGACGACTGTTGGCGGGCGCACTGTCGGCAGATGATCATGATTAGGAGCATATTCTTATACCTGGACCGCACTTATGTGCTTCAAAATCCTAGTATACACTCTATATGGTGAGAAGAGTACATGCTACTACTAAGACTGAAATTAATAATTATATTGTTGTTTATTTTTTACGTTTCTATGTCAATTTCGTTTTGAGATATTTTACAAAATGTTGAATCGTTATGTTCCTCTTTGATGCATCTAAGATATATAGTTTTTGTTTAAAAACTTAACTGAACAAACAGAATTTTATTAGCATGACATTGCAGGTCAATTCTTAATTTCTATGCAGTTAAAAGCAAAATAATATTATTTTTCTTTATTTATAAGAGTCATTTCTTTATGGGTTTTTTTTTTATAAAAAGCTATATCATTTTTACTAACTTCATTGTGTATTAATTTTGTGAAAGTATTTTGGTTATTGTTTCTATACAACTGACAAAAGTCTGATTAATCATATTACACGTTTTTCAAGATGCATTTAACAAATTGTTAAGCAATAAAACATTTTCTATACAAATTAATAAATTCTTATATTCGCAGGGACATGGGTTTAGATTTGTTCCGTCACCACATTGCAATGAATACGTTGATACAAACAAGAACAGTGGATGGTTTACTGCTGCTAATTGAAAGGGAGCGAGGCGGGGATGCCGTGGATATCTCATTGCTCAAGAGTCTGTTGAGAATGCTCTCTGACTTGCAGATATATCAGGATGCTTTTGAACATAAGTATGTTGAAGTTGACATGGTTTGTATTTTTAATCTTATTTTGATAAAAAATATCATAATATTACGAGTTCAAAGGACAGGTGTTTAAATAAAAAACAAATGTATAATTTAAAATAATTTATTGATTTATTTCCTCTTAACTAAAAATTTCTATCCGAAAGACATTTAATCAATTTGACAAAATTATACAACAATTCATAATATGAAATTGAATCTCAGACACAATATTTATTTTTAAATATGATTCTGCTCAATTTAGCCAAATGTCTCATATTTGCTTTTTAATAATAATTGATAGACAGTGAACTATACAATACACTCCACCCCACAGGTTCCTGCAAGCCACAGAACGGTTGTACGCAGCGGAAGGCCAACGCCTGATGCGCGAGCTGGCTGTGCCTCAGTACCTTGCGCATGTCGAGAAGCGACTGCGAGAGGAGAATGAGCGCCTGTTACATTATTTGGATGTGTGCACTAAGTTAGTAAAAAAATAATAAATAAAAACTCTTTAAAAGCAAGTAGACAAAATGAAAAATTAACAAATGTACTTAAAAACTACTTAGTGATGTCATTGTTGAAATAATTATCATCTTTTTTGACATCTTGAAACTTTGAAACATGTTTCATCACTCATCATCATAGTTGAAATGTTATATGACTATTTGGCATAAATTAATAATCATCATCGTTATTGAAACATATTATTTATCATGTTTGAAGTTATTGAAATTTGTTTCATCACCATTGTCATTGTTGAAATATGTTACATGGCTTAACAATGAATTAAATATCCTTCATCATCATTATTGGAATAAACTTTTCATCATTTTTGTAAATTTGATGTGTGAACATGTTCTCATTGTCATTGTTAAAGTATATTATCTGTTTCTTCTATTATACAATTTAGCACAGATATAGAGGGTAACTTGGATTAACACATAGGATAGTTTTTATCCCGGAAATCCCACGGGAACGGGAACTATGCGGGTTTTCCTTTGCAAACGCGGGCGAAGCCGCGGGCGGAAATCTAGTAATATTATAAAGAGGAAAACTTTATTTGTTTGTTCGATTGTAATGATAGGCTCATAAACTACTGGACCGATTTTGATTAAATTTAGCACAGACAATCTTTAGACCCTGAGAAAGAACATAGGTTACCTTATATTGCGAAATATGTACCACGGGCGAAGCCGCTAGTATTCTATAAACTTGTTTTTCTTCCAGATGGCAGTTAATCCACACAGTAGAGAAACAGTTGCTAAGCGAGCACCTAACGGGAATACTGAGCAAGGGCCTGGAGTCCCTCATGGATGGGCCGCGGCTCGCCGACCTGACTACTTTATATAATCTATTCAGTCGAGTCAAAGACGGGCTCAACGAATTATGTAATCACTTTAATGCGTATATTAAAGTGAGTGACAAAAATTGTTTTTGTATAGAATTGTTTTAGTTGTGTTGAATCTAAAAAGGGAGTTTCGGTGTTGTAAATAAATACATCAAATCGGTCACTATAACCGGACAATTTATTAAAAATTGGTCACAATAAACGGCATGTCACTATAAATGAAGTCATTTTATCCGACTTTTTATAAAGAATTTAAATGAAAAACAAACTTCGCTGCCTAATACGTCATGATAAGCGGTTGGTCAATATAACCGGAGTCATAATAAAAGCATTCTACTGTATTCTGTTAAGTAAATATCCAATAATACCCATCACTCATATGTATTATTAAATAATAAATGTGCAAAAAATAATTGCAGAAAAAAGGTAGAACAATAGTAATAGAGCCGGAGCGGGATAAGACGATGGTCGCCGAGCTGCTCGACTTCAAGGAGCAGCTCGACAACATTGTGAACAGCTGCTTCCAGCGGAACGATAAGTTCCTCTACTCCATGCGAGAGGCGTTCGAGTTCTTCATCAACCAACGGCAGAATAAACCGGCTGAGCTTATTGGTGAGATTTCATAATAATTGTTTAGGATTGTGTTATTTAATCAATTCGCACTTAAAATGATATACCGGAAGTTTTGAATCTATTTTGAAAAGAAGGTAAAACTTTATTGGAGCTTATTGCTATTATTGTGGATGTTTACATAATAACTCCTGGAGTTACGTCTCAATTATTTTTAGGATTAATGTTTCTAAAAAAACTATCATATAAAACCGATTAAAGAGCATTTCCTTTTGATTCAGGTGATTACTTTACAATTCTATAAAAATTTTGCCATAAATAGTGTTTTATTTATATGTATACCATAATTAAAATAACATGACAATATTCAGCGAAATTCGTCGATCTCAAACTGCGGGCTGGCAACAAGGAAGCGACAGAGGAAGAACTGGAGAGGTTGCTCGATAAAATTATGGTCCTCTTCCGATTCATACACGGCAAGGATGTATTCGAAGCATTCTACAAGAAGGACCTAGCGAAACGGCTGTTGGTTGGCAAGTCAGCGTCCGTTGATGCCGAGAAGTCTATGCTGAGCAAGTTGAAGCAGGAGTGCGGGGGTGGTTTCACGTGCAAGTTGGAGGGAATGTTCAAGGATATGGAACTGTCGAAGGATATCAATGTGACATATAAACAGGTATGTTTTGGTGATTGGAATTGTATTTGTATGTGGAATTCTGATTTTTTTTTTCTTGTTTTTGCACTGGATGATGTTTTTTATCTAAAAAATATGTTCTTATTAATCGTGTTATCAGAATTAATTAGTTAATATTTTTGAAAGTGAAATTTGAATCTCATTTAATCATATCCTTTTTCTGTTCTTTTTTAAATAATATGTAAATATCGAATGTTTACATCATGAAATAGCCCTCCCTTATATTTTTTTTACAAAAACTGTATACTTGATTACAATCCTAGTACAATTGAAACTTCATAAGGTTACATAAAGTCATAACAAAGTCATATCATGTGTGTTTATTGAAAGTTGTTTGTGTGCAGCACCTGGCCGCCAGCTCGGAGAGTTCGGGGCTGGAGCTTTCGGTGTACATCCTGACGATGGGCTTCTGGCCCACATACCCGCCCGTGGACGTGCGCCTGCCGCCCGAGCTCACGCGCCAACAGGACCACTTCGCCAAGTTCTACCTCGCCAAGCACTCGGGCCGCAAGCTGCAGTGGCAGCCCACGCTCGGCCACTGCGTGCTGAGGGCGCACTTCCTGCAGGTGTGTACAGTGTGTAGTGTACTGCGGGACCACCGAGCCAAGTTCTACCTCGCCAAGCACTCGGGCCGCAAGCTGCAGTGGCAGCCCACGCTCGGCCACTGCGTGCTGAGGGCGCACTTCCTGCAGGTGTGTACAGTGTGTAGTGTACTGCGGGACCACCGAGCCAAGTTCTACCTCGCCAAGCACTCGGGCCGCAAGCTGCAGTGGCAGCCCACGCTCGGCCACTGCGTGCTGAGGGCGCACTTCCTGCAGGTGTGTACAGTGTGTAGTGTACTGCGGGACCACCGAGCCAAGTTTTACCGAGCTACTGTTTCCTCCACAATATAACAATACAACAAACAGCCCAGCACTGCAATCTTACGGCTAAAACAGAAACAATAATAATCGAATGTTATAAATGGCAAATGTTATGTAAATCGGTGGTAAATGTTAAAATACTTATGTAACGACGATTCGAAAGTGCTACTTAATAGTAGCCTAATTGAATAAATGAATGTTTGAGTTTGAAAACTCCAGCCGAGTGTTCGATTCAGCCAAGGCACTTTTTCTTAAAGCAAGCAACAAAAAATTTAACGTAACCACACAAAATGAACTACATATTACATTATTTTTTGCAAATCTTTGGTAATTTTAATTTTTCGAATATATATTTCTTTGGTTCAGGAATATTATCTTATTTGTCATAACACTAATATGTAAAATTTTTATGTTACAGGGTAACAAAGAATTACAAGTATCACTGTTTCAAGCGCTAGTTCTACTCCTATTTAATGATGGCAACAATCTCTCGTTTGAAGACATTAAGGCAACTACTAATATTGAGGTATGTAAAGTGCATTATTTAATATCCTATAGAGAAATAAAAAATATGTCAATTTGTATGTGTTGTTATGCCGCACAATACAACCATACTTGTAAAACGATTTTCCCATATGAAGTAGGATAAAATACATTTTAAGAGTTCCTGCTACCACTTAATTTTATCTCGCGAATATTTCTGCTTTAATTTATTTCGTCAGAATTTAATTAATCTATACAATCTCTCTTTTTTGTTCCATAACAAAGTTAGTGCTTAAAATCCTACTAATATTATAAATGCGAAAGTTTGTGAGGATGTGTCACTGTGTGTGTTTGTTACTCTTTCACGCAAATACTACTGAACCGATTACAATAAAATTTAGCACACGTATAGAGGGTAACTTGGATTAACACATAGGATAGGTTTTATCCCGGAAATCCCACGGGAACGGGAACTATGCGGGTTTTCCTTTGAAAACGCGGGCGAAGCTTCGGACGGAAATCTAGTGTGCAGTAAATCAATTGAATTTTATTTATATATATCTGTATGCTACAGGAAGGTGAACTCCGTCGTACCCTCCAATCGCTAGCGTGCGGTAAGGCCCGCGTGCTCGGCAAGACGCCGCGCGGCCGCGAGGTGCAGGACAACGACACGTTCACGTTCAACGGGGACTTCGCCAACAAGCTGTTCCGCATCAAGATCAACCAGATACAGATGAAGGAGACGGTACGTGCGCGCACACACACGCGCCCTTGTTTTTACGCACACATGCACTTGTATACTCATACACTTGTATACTCATACACTTGTATACTCACACACTTGTATACTCACACACTTGTATACAAACACACTCGTATACACATGCACTTGTATACTCATACACTTGTATACACACGCACTTGTATACTCACACACTTGTATACACACGCACTTGTATACTCACACACTTGTATACACACGCACTTGTGCTGTTCTGCATCAAGATCAACCAGATACCGATGAAGGAGACGGTACGCACACACAACAAAGACTAGAACAGCTGTTATAGCAAACACGCACAAAAAAATTTCCAGCAACGAACCGTAACATACAAATACTGCTGTACCTGAACTGTTAGGAACAACGTCAATATCTTTTTTACGGTTAAAATTGCGTCACGTTCACTATTTAAACTAAAAAATTATGTAGTTATATGGAAAATATCTATTAACATATGGCAATACATCCAAAATTAAATTTTCTATCTGGCATCAATAGCGACCAGTGGCGTGCCTAGGGTGTAAGGACTGGGCAAGCCCAAATTTTTCGAAGTGTTTGCTGGGTACCCTTTTCTTGAATTAGGTATACACTGTGTTACTAAGTAGGTACCTATGTTCGTTATAAAACTTATAAAAAATGTGAACATACCGAATCAATTCTTCTTCACGCGCGCCCGCAAACAGTTGAGTCAAACGTTTACCATTACAATCATATTAAAATCTATATCTATAAATTATATAAAACTGTATGACATTATATTATAAAATTGTACAGATCATTTATATTCTAATTCAAAACGCCGATCTTTCTGAAGGAAATATTTTATAACATCAGAATAGAAGTAGGTACCTACTTAGGTGATTGTTTTAATTCAATTAACAGCTCTTTCTCAATGACAGTCATTGTTAATTCAGAAAGGCGTTCTTGGCCTTGTGTATTTCTTAAATACGTACCTACCTACCTATGAATTCGATTTAACGCTGAGAAAGCACGCTCCGTGGAAGAACAACTAGCAAGAATCGTTAATACCAAAATATGTGCAAGTTTCATCAGAAGGCTTCTTCTAACCAATTCTCATTCATGAAATCGATTAATTCGTAAACATTACAATTAAAATTTGGTTTATGTTATTTACTGCACAAATCGGGAGTTGGTTTTGATGAAGAAATTAATCGTTGTTTTACAGTAAAGTTTAATGATTTTACCTTCCCCGCTGAGCACAAAGCAAACCATCACAATTTACAATACAATCTGTGTCGCGACACTTATTTTATCACAAAATTCGAAAAACTTAACCTAAATTACACCGGTATAATCACGCGCTAAACCATACTAACAATAATATTCACGACGTTCGTTCGCGCGACGCGCAATCGTAACTATCTTCACACTGTTAAAGCCCGGCTTTGTTGGCCATATAAATTGCTATAGAATTCTATAGATAGGTATGTAGCTACTTCAACGAAATTTCATACGTTAGAAGAGATAAGCGCAAAGCCCGGTAAAAGCCCACGAGTGCAAGCGAGATAACTATATGTCACTCAAGAAGGACACCGCACTGTTTATACAAAGTACGACTTTATTTAGATAGCAAGAAGGATGAAATTAAAAAGTTTGACTCGAATTCGACATTGTTCGTTGGTGAGTTTTCATTGAATTCTGAGCAAATTTTGAATTGCTCGTTGCGCGCGAATATTCAAAAGTGAATTTGGGTATTTTCCTGTCTCGTAGTGAATTCCTTAGGCAAGCCGGGCTTTTCGGCTTGTATGAACGTACCGCCACTGATAGCGACCAGCGCTAGATCATCTTTTCGATAGCCATCAATGAGTGTATTAATTTTTACCGAAAAAAAGCGAGTGTGCCGAGCACACGTGTCAGAAGTGAAACTTGTAAAGTTTCAAAGATACCAAATTCGTCGCTTAACTCCATGACGTGACGGTATTTCCATGACGCGACCTTGAAATTTAACCTGAACGCGCCTAAAGAACTTTAATAATAGATATTCATCATTTAATTTGCAGAGCGAAGAGCAGAAGGCCACAGAGGAGCGCGTATTCCAGGACCGTCAGTATCAGATCGACGCGGCGATCGTGCGCGTGATGAAGATGCGCAAGGCTCTCTCGCACAACCTGCTCATCTCCGAGCTGTACAACCAGCTCAAGTTTCCCGTCAAGGTAACGTGCACTAAAGTTATTTACTTTCTTCCTCCTTGAAATGATCAATTTTTTCTCCCCCAATATGGATGAAAACGGGAGTATAAAACAATATCACTTTCTCTGTCCCTATGTATGCTTAAATCTTTAAAACTACGCAACGGATTATGATGCGATTTTTTATTGATTAGGTTTAAGACAAAGCGGGCGAAGCCGCGGGCAAAAATCTAGTATAATGATAAATAAGACCTGGGCCAAACTTAGTGATTTTGGCATTTCTTTTGAGGATGGAAATTGATGTTAAAATAATTATTTCGGAGCATTTAGTTATTTTTACTCTCGTTTAAGATTTTTTTTTTTTCATTTCAAAATATTGGAGAAATCATAATTTTTAATAGCAAGTTCATTAATTTTCTTTACAGTTTCTTTCTACATGGTACAAAAAGTAACTAATAAATAATAATTCATCACAATTATTTGCAGCCGGCGGACCTGAAGAAGCGCATAGAGTCACTGATCGACAGAGACTACATGGAGCGCGACAAGGACAACCCCAACCAGTACAACTACGTCGCGTAGTCTCTGCACCGCTCTGCTCTGTTGCCAACTACCCTCAGTAGATGTACCGCTAAGATAGACCAATGATTCGTCTCAATAAACATTTAACGGACTAAATTGCTGTTTTTTTCGTGTGCAATAAATATTGCTTGGTTACTTTCTATTCTAAAGTACGATTCACTTTGGATAATATAAGATATACTGTCTCCCATTACAAATATGATAGTTGTCGATAAACGGCTGTCGCTTATAAGTTATATCTTGGGCTCATCTTACTATTTCATCTAATAATTACATCGTTTATAGAAGAGGGATAAATAAAACTATTTATAATTTTCCGAGTTTGTTTTATTTCAACATCTTAAAAATAACTCACAAATGATTCTATATAATACTATCAGAATTGTTAAAAGATCTAAATATACAAATAAATATGAGGTGGAAGCTAAGATATGTAAGGTAGGTATTTATTGTTAAAATGAATTATACTACAAATCATTAATTATTATTCGATTCCACTCTTAAGAAGCTTAACCAGTATTTCGAGTCAGAAAATTAAGCAGCAATTTAAAATTAGCTCGAATTCATTTATACTTTTCCATCAATGGAAGACAATGCAATGCACTTTTGATTGAGCAACACTAAAAAGTGAAGTCCCATGTCCCCGTAGTGGGGTAAGGAGCAGATGCATTATGCATACAATTCTCCCAAGCTAATAATGCGCATAGAAAAATTCGTGACTGTTCGGCAACTGTCATATTCCCCGAGCTTCCGAAGACGATATGTATATAGAGTGGTTAAATGTATTTTCTTCATGTATAGTTTATTATAATTATGAGTTTTATTGTGATTTAATGTTAAAAGAGATAAGTAACGAAATTTGTTTCGATAATTAAATGTAAGTTAATAGCGAGGATAAGCCACACCATTGCAAATATACAGGATGTCCCAAAAAGTAGTGATGAACGAAAGCTGGGAGGTAGAGGACCTAGAGGGCTATCCGAATCACCCCCATGTATGTTATGCGATTTTTCGTATTTTCGGAGTTATGAAGTTTTATTTAAATTTTTCACCTATCGCCGGGTTCGATGATATTTTCACTCATGGTGACGTCAATTATTGCGGAAGATGCTTGATTTTTTTTTGTGCTAAGCTGAAAGATAGGCCGATTCAGTATGGTAACATTTACTATCGTTAGATCTTCGTATGGAATAAAAAAAATGAATTAAATGCCAAGAAAGATAAAATTACCCAGTATGTTTTCTACTTCAAGGGCCCCCCGTAAAAAAATAAAATCACATAAAAAATGTTTTCCGTTTGGCTTTTAAAAACTTGCTCTATCTATCAGGTAGCTACCCTGAAAATTTCATTTTATTATTCAGAAGGCGTCAATCGAAAAATAAAAATCTAAATGTGGTAAGTGCAAAAATTGAATTCACAGGATGATCATTAAAACCAATAAATAGGTGTTTAATATTACCTGAAATTTTTAAAATAACCCTGCTGTTGCTCATTGCAATTGCGACATCACCGTAAAAAGTTGTCATCATCGTGTTATCATCGTACTCGGCGATAGGTGAAAAATTGAAATAAAACTTCATAACTCCGAAAATACGAAAAATCGCATAATATACATGGGGGTGATTCGGATAGCCCTCTAGGTCCTCTACCTCCCAGCTTTCGTTCATCACTACTTTTTGGGACAACCTGTATATTTGTTGTATTTATTTACTTGGAAAAAACTATACTTAAAAGTGCTTTACTGAAGCTGGCCTAGTGATGGATGTATGGAAGGTTAAAATAAGACAATGTTTATATTAAAAAAAAAATATTTTAAAACACTGGTTTACAAGGATTTACAGAATCAGGGATAATATCTATTTCTGATATCGTAGACTTATCAGAACTTTCATTATGCTCTTATAAACTTTCACTTTTCCCCTGCTATCTGCCTACCTGTGTAAATAATCATTTTATCGGAAAATTCAACTTCGAAACAAAACTAAGAAGGGTATGTAACAGCAGCTCTATATAATTCTATACAGAGATAATACGTGCGGTCTCCACCAATATATAAAGGCGACTGACGCTCTATATTACTATACTCTTTGGACTGACGGATTTTTGAATTTTTGACTGACAGGCTACCGTCACTTACCGCCCGAATTGTTTTCGATTATGTATGACTCTGAATTGACTCCTATTTCTTACAAACAAGGTGCAAGATGCAAGTGCATTGTTTAGGTCACTTACGATTCAATGATTCGGGGTGATTCGGGTGTTTCTGGAAATACGATAATTAGCGAAGATCTGCATGTGCATTATTAATTTTGGACTACTGTACATCTGTTTCACTGATCGATTTTTCTTTAGGGACAAGTAGGTGATCAGCCTTCTGTGTCCTGCCAGACCGAGACATTTTTTTTTTCTTCGTCTCCACCGGGTATCGAACCCAGGACCCCTCGGTTCTACGCTCACGCGTCAACCACAGTTCCAAGGAGGCGGTCAATTGAGCAACACTAATTAAATAAAATTAATAGAAACGAAATAGTCTTTAGTTAGATCAATCTTTTAATTATTGCTTAGTTATGGCAAGCATAGAAATATCCTCCCAAAGGTACACTCGACAAAAGCACAATAAATGCATATCATTATAGTTTGACCCAATCTTGATTGGTATTTTATTTTTTCCAATTACAATTTCCGAGTAAAATCCAAACTATAAACATTGATGTTTCTTTTTGAAAGAGAATATTGTCCAATCACCAAAACGGTATTGCCATATTTCTTATTATCTACAATGTTAAAATTAATTGCGTTTCTCATCATACTATTTTCTAAACAGTTCCTAACTTCCTACATATCATTCAAACAATTTATTTCTCTAGGGTTTTAAGTAAAGTGTCCAAATGATCCTTGTGGTAGTCAAGCTCGTCTATTAGAGCGGAAGCCATCGCTCGAGGGGTGATTTCCATGCCCAGGTAATCTCGGAGTAGGATCTAGAAATAATAGTTATTTATATTAAACTTGTGTATCTAAGAATTGTGAATAGATGTTAATATTTAATACAAGGATAAGATTATGCGCAGAATTAAAGAATTTATCGCATTGATATGATTTGATATAATTATAAAATATAAAACATTGCAAATAATTTGGGTTATATTGAATGCAAGCTCAGCGCCTAGATGCACTTTGTACGCGCTTGGTTGTACAAAGTCTATTGTAGAAAACTCTGCCCAATAGAGGCATAAGCAGAGTTTTGATTGCGAAGATATTGTGCGTGATTCTAGTTAGTAATTGTACATGAATACACAAAAACAATATAACCGAAAACTCCAACTACCCTACCTGCGGCTCCACCGCGCCGCCGTGCCGCAGCACCGCGGTCCGCAGTCGGTCGCCGGCCGCGCGGCTGAGCGGACGTGCCTCGAAGTTCTGTCGCCACACGCTCCACGCGAGTGCGCGCGATATTAAATATGAGTAGTACTTCGCGCCGTAGCCTATTAAGTGACTGAAGCGGTGCTGCCACGCCTGTAAACACATGTGCAATATGAATATATAAAACAGCTAAATATTTAATATACTTTTTCTCAAGTAAACAAAATTTGCTCATTTTTGTATTAAATGGTGTCGCATACAATTACTTTAATGTTAAAGTCTTATACGGCGCATAAGTTTGAGAAGTTACTTTTTGAAACAAAAACACACAGGGAAAACACCCGATATCAATTCCATTCACAAGTTCAACCAAAAAAGCACTTTCTTTCAGAAATCTAGTAAAACATTTATCAAATTTGTTCCCCACCGTATTCTCAACATAGGGCAGCCCGTAATAATGTTGCTGCGCGTGTTTAAGCGCGTCCGTGGTGCTGCCCTCCGCGCCCGCCGGCCCGTGGTACAGCTGGTCCAGCACTGAGTAGAACACCTGGTAAAATAGATTATTATTATGCAAAGATCATGTACAATATTGTATTAGATTATTGAATATGGAAATAATATTAACGCACAAAAAGCAACAAAACTCATAATCACGCTAAAAATTGTCCGCAGCAAAATTCTGCCTAGGTTAACAAGGCAGAGTTAACTAATGAACGATACAATAGACTTTCAACATTACTGCGACGAAATAAGGTGTTCATTTCCACAAATGTTTCATGTCCAAGCGGTGTTGACATGTCTTGATGACCTTTTAATGACTGCGAGTCAAGTTGTGTATAGAAAATCATTGAGAATAAGTAAACTTTGCTAAAAGAAAATCTTTTATGGATGTTCCTGTATAGATAGGCAATCATAAATATTTTTTAAAAATAACTTTGTCTTTCTGCTTAAATAAACTTATAATCTAAAACATGAAACGATTACCTAAGTTAAATTATCCTATTAAAGTACAATAAATAAATAAACTGTTATCACGTACCTGCAGCTGCATCTCGCTAGCGCCGAACAAATACTTGGAGGCGCAGAGCCGCTGCAGCATGTGCTCCGGCATCGGCTCGCGCGTTTGGAAGTGCCGCGCGAAGCGACGGACCACCTGCACAGATTACATCATAGTTGTTTATATAGGTGGTTTTTGTGAGATGTCAGTGTGTTTTACGAATCGTAAAAAAGTTTTTGTTTTTTAAGTCGTCTGTGTTTATGAACTAAATAAAATCGACGTTTGCGAATACAGGCATATTTATTTTCTGTATGAAAATGAAGTTCTTTGGGCGGGAGATAATTTTTGGATCGATTTTTTTTTTGTTAGTTTGATCTGCTGCTATTTTCTCGCCTGCGGGCTGGAGGCGAAGTGCTCGCTGAGCACGCTGGGCAGCTCGGCGAGGTCGGTGGCGCAGCGCGTGCCGGCCACGTGCTGGTGCGGCGCGCGGCCCAGCATGGAGTGCGGCGCGGGACCGGCACGGAGCGGCACTCGCCTGCGGGCTGGAGGCGAAGTGCTCGCTGAGCACGCTGGGCAGCTCGGCGAGGTCGGTGGCGCAGCGCGTGCCGGCCACGTGCTGGTGCGGCGCGCGGCCCAGCATGGAGTGCGGCGCGGGACCGGCACGGAGCGGCACTCGCCTGCGGGCTGGAGGCGAAGTGCTCGCTGAGCACGCTGGGCAGCTCGGCGAGGTCGGTGGCGCAGCGCGTGCTGGCCACGTGCTGGTGCGGCGCGCGGCCCAGCATGGAGTGCGGCGCGGGACCGGCACGGAGCGGCACTCGCCTGCGGGCTGGAGGCGAAGTGCTCGCTGAGCACGCTGGGCAGCTCGGCGAGGTCGGTGGCGCAGCGCGTGCCGGCCACGTGCTGGTGCGGCGCGCGGCCCAGCATGGAGTGCAGCGCGTGGCCCGCCTCGTGGAACAGGTTGTCCACCGCGCCCGCGCTCAGCAGCGCCGGCCCGCCGCGGTGACCCCCACTCAGCGATAGCATTATCACTACTATTGGATTCTGAAAAGAATTTGTTTTTTTTTCGCAATATTTTTTTTCTAAATATTGTATATCAGACGTGGCGTAGTTTAAATGCAAGAAGCATTTAAACTACGCCACGTCTGAACACGCCACGCGCATGCAAGCGCTTGCCACATTAACTATTACACAAATTCAAAATTAAAAAAGATCATTCACCCAAGCATTTGATTCTATTGACACAGAAATATCTTACATTTTAGTACGTAAAAAATAGTTTATATGAAGTTTTTAATTTTTAAAACTATTGTAATGAAATCTTTAACAATAATAGCATTAGCATTCAATTTATTGATGCAATTTTAAATAAATAACAGCAGGGGTGCCACTAGGTATCATAAAATGTCCTTTATATGATTTATGAAAATGATCAACTCATTCCTTCAATATTCCAACTTATTTTTCATGTTTTATTTTATGTTAATTAGTAATATAAAATATTCCATGAATCACAATAATAATTCTTGACCTACCTGATAACTTCCATCAGGTAACAATTTTCCTCCTTGAATAGTAAAGTGGCAATCTTGGTGTGGTTTTCCTGCTCTCTCATACAAATCACAGTAAATGTGCCCCAAGAGACCTTCTGTTTCGTGGACCACTGCCAATTTGTACACATCAGGTGCCCAAGATTCACCTAGATGATATTATAAATAATATTTTTAATAAATGTTTTAAGACAACTTTACAATTAATAATCTTAGAATAATAAAAAGCCTACTTAGGTATTATACCTGGCAACATTTCTTCTGATTTTAAAGTAATTCCATATAATTCTTGACACAGCATATTCAGACCTTCCATACATCCTCCTAGTGAGAAATATGGGCTGAAATCTGAATTGGCAACGTTGAGTAGCTGTGTTTTTGCTTTATGAGTAAAGTATGGCGTATCCCAGCACATTAATTTTTCCTGTAAAAAAGATGTAAATTTTCTTGTAAAAAGAGACATTATTAAATCAGTTTGTATCTTTCTACTTAAGAAAAACTTTACATAAGTTGTATAAAAGCTTAATAAGATACATATTGCAATACTTTCAATATATTACATGGTTTCAAGGTATACATTTTTACCTGATACGGAGATTCCTGCCGCTTCATTCGCGCCATTGCCTCAAAATCAGCGTTAGCCCGATCATGAAGATTATCTGACAATATATCAAGAAATTCGCGTACATTTGGCGAATTCTCCATTGTGCTGGCTTTTATAGCTCTGAAATATAACAAAGATATCAACTAAAATGCCCAGGATTAGCGTTTTAAAGGATAAATTAAATTTCATCCCACTTTTGATTCATTATTTTTATTACCAAAAATTACGCACAAAACACTTGCTGCATTGCTGCTTACATAATTTTCTAGACACCAAAAATTTGATACGCTTAGCGCTCCATATTCCACGAAAAAGCAAATATTCACCACTAAATAAAATTTCAAAAAAATTAAAACAAACATTTTTACATTTTTTCAACAACTACCCTCAAAATCTCACCTATCAGCATAACTATCAAAACCGCACAGCTGGGCGAGCCGATGCCTCGCCCGTAGTGTAGCGCTTAGCAACTGTTCCTGTCTTATATCTGGAGCGAGGTATAATCTGTAGGCCGCTTCTCTCGCAGCCGCTTCCCCGCACTCCGCGTACACGCCGCTCACTATCACGTCTTCGCCCTCTGTTGTGAAACTGTGGAGATAGTTTGTTAAAAATGTAAAAAAGAATAGAATTTTGACACATATGCTCAGATATTTTAAAGCAATACATAAGTCATGCGTGTTTCAGAGTAGGAACACGAAAGTCAGGTAATTGCCCGACTTTCGTGTTCTCTGTCTCTGTATAAATATTTTTGATATTTGAGAATATGATTTTGAGGTGTATTTGTTAATGCTTTGAATTTGAGTTCTAACACGATTATACCAATACGAAAACACCATTTGAATGGAAATAACATTCATATAGAAGTAAGCAAGTATGTTGATCGTAATAAAAAATCATGTAAAATGCAGATATAAATTATATAAAACAAATTACTAACAATTGCCTAACATTCTGTGGCACAACCGATCTCGGCACTCGTCTAGGCTTCGCTGCACCAGCCATGAACTGCTGTCCCGTCTGTAATATCAGATCATTCAACGCAACAACCTCACGCCGAGCATTCTCCTCTAACTGTATGCCGCTCTGTTCAAAGTCAAATAGAAACAGTTCCGCTAAGTGCTTGTCCCCTGAAGTACCTCTTTTAACTGAGTCTCTTAATGCTTCATATAATCCTTTGTGTGTGTTTAATCTGGGGAGTAATGAACAAATTTAGCGTTTATTTCAATGTTAATTTTGAAGATTAAAGCAACAACAAAATATAATAATTTATGTTTACAAGAAAGCTAGATGACTGAGTAAATATTTGAGCTGTAGTTCAGGAGCCATTGCGAATTGCCTTTTTTATTTTATTACTTTTTTAAGAATATTTCTTTTGCGATTTTAACTAAAGCCCCAAATCACCATCGTACATTAATCCTCTTTTTCAACATCTTTAAACACTCAAACATTTATTTGCTACACTTTTTTACGCGCATTTGTATCATCAGAAAATATTAACTTACTTTTCCACTACACCACTAACACTGATACAGGCATCTTCAGCCGCACTCGCAAAGTGTGGTTGTGGGTGCGCTATCCTGATAAACTCAGCTAGATCTGCCACTTTACACAGTGTGTCGGAGAGCTCATCGAATATCTCCACCATGGGCCGTGTGGGGTTTGTTGTTGCTTCTTCTATTAGCCTGTCTGTGGCTGCTATAGCTTGCTCTTTGAGTGTGTAGAAACCCTCGAAACTTGTAAGCTCTGGTTTGCTGAAGAGACCCTAAAATATTTACGTGTTAGATGTATATGGTTTTTATTTTTAACCGACTTCAAAAAAAAAGGAGTACTTAGGTTATCAATTCGGTTGGTATTTTTTTTTTTGTAATGTTTATAGTTTGTTTTTTTATATTTAAAGAAATACATAATTTTAAAATATTTTAATACAATTTGTACCTCCAATCATTGAAAATGAATGACTGTTAGTGGTTTAGGTAAGTGGATTTAATTTTAATGGAATAAAATCAACGACTTGGAACCTCCTCCCATTTTATGAGGTTTGGAGTTTTTACAACATAAACAACCTTTGCGTTAAACTTTATCTTTACTTTGACCTTCAAATTTAAATAAAATTTTAGTACTAATAGAAGCAGTATAAATAATTTTAATGAAAAGTAGTTTCAAACGGTTTATAAAGGCACTCACAGTTCTCTCTCTCAATGAGTCAAATATAGGTCTATGTACTGGTCTTGTATTGAAGGCTGTGGCTAATGGAGACCAGGTGCTGACACTTCTCCTACCTATTTTCCATATTGGCTTTATAAGTTTCATCTTGTATTTATTTCCTGGAATATCATATAACGTTTAAAATATCAAATTCCTTGTATTGTTGTATTATTTGGGGAAGCTTTTGCTTAAAATTTATTGCATACTTTATATTATGTGAATAAAATGACATAGGTAATATAAAATTTATTTCCTCTTGCTTAACCTTAATCTATTAGGCTCTTACTGAATCTATTGTTGTAGACAAAGCTCTTGTTGTAAATTCAAAAAAGGTTCGCTTTGAAAGCACGTCAAGATAAAAACACTTGCTCTGCGATAAAAACTAAATCTGAAAGTATTGCACAAACTTAGAGGTCAAAGGACTCAGCTTGTTTACATTATACTGTAGATGAAAATACAACTAAATTACACACGTACCTTATATAAATTATAACACTATATAATAATTGTAAAGTACGGATATATTTTATTTTATAAAATTGATTAAATTTATTTTATTTTGCTATAATCGAATTCTTTCTAAAATCCGCTATTTTCTCAAAATAAATGGAAATGTCAACATCAGCCATCAGGTGACAGGTATCAAAGAGTATAGTAACTATGTACAGGTATGACAAATGACATAGTATGGACCACAGAGCAAGTAATATATGGACATTACCTCATGTCACATTAACAGATAATTTACCATGGAAAATATTTTTAGCCTGCCCAAACATTTCCACCACATTTTCCACTGTGTTTTCCACAATTAATGTTCCACAACGGTTCATGTACAGAGAAAATTTATATATATTATGCAAATGTCATCATAAACTTTTTGCCGTTTGCGTATTCGTTTGAACACGAATGAAAATAAATGAATAATGTAAATATAGAAACGACCTCACTTTTTAGTTTTCGATCTAAAGCAAACTCTTAATTTCTGCACTGCTTACACATGGTTATGAAAATTAACTAGCTACTCGCCCTCTGGCACCACATCAGTAGATTTTTTTTTTCAAAGTTTCCTAATTTTATAAAATTACTAGGGGTCCGCCCCGGCTTCGCCCGTGATACATATTTACGTTTTCTCTACAGAAGAACCATCCTCCTACTTCAAGGAATATAATAAAAAAGAGGTATCGAAATCGATCCACCCGTTCACGCGTGATTAAGGAAAACAGGTTTCATTTATATACATATATATAGATTAACCTTAGATTAACGTATTCCAAGCGGAGACAAATCTAACTAAAAAAAAATAATTCAGCCGTTTATGAGTTGTGGTGTAGGAAACTAAGAAAACAATTTTTTATGGCTGTAACTCATTGACAAAAAACACATATTTGATTGAAACAAAAGGGTTAATAAAACAATCTTTGGGTTATGATATGATTTATTTATTTAGTTAGTTAACGCTACGCTCAGACTTGAGCAACATTTGGCACAGACCATGCCTAAATCTCACAGTCATCACAAAAAAGCAAAATACATAATAGTATGTAAAAAGGAATTGTTTTAATAATTTACATTTTAACAAAGTTGCAATATTGTATTGCATTATTTAAATACCTAAAAACCGCATGATGAACATAACATAATTTTTTAACAAAAAAAAAAAACAATATAAATTTATTCTAAAACATAATATAAGTAAATACTTCAAAGAGGTACATGCAGTTGTGTAAAATTAGTTATATTAGAAGTAGTAGTAGTAGTAGTACATCGTAAAAGAATTACAAATTTGTAGTTAGGTATGTGTTTATTGTAGGGATTGCAATCCGGAAAAACGGATCCGGTAATCCGCAACTGCATTAAAAACAACCGACTTCAAACTTGCACTTGCAACATTTACAAATACAGACAAAAATGCTCATAAAATAAAAACTACTGTGCCTATCCGAATAAAATTTTTATGGGACCAATTCGACACCATCCCGCATCGAACAAAAAAGAATCACGTAAATCGGTTCAGAAACCTCGGAGTAATCGGTGTACATACATAAAAAAAAACATACCGGCCGAATTGATAACCTCCTCCTTTTTTTTTAATTCGGTTAATAAAGTCAATTTTATATATTTGTGATTTATTTTTTATAAACTACCTACATATAAGTGCAGTGACACTTGATTAACTCACTTATTTTTTATAAAAAGCGAAAATCATCTTGATTTAAGCGTGTCCCAGACAGACGCGGCCTGCGGTGGCGGTGGCGGTGGCGGTCAGTTGGATGACTTGAAAGTTCTAGGAACGACATAGACAGACGCGGCCTGGACGCGGTCACAGCGCGGCTTACCGCGGCCGCAAGCCCCGCCCTGTCCGCCACCGCTTCTGTGTGAATGAGCGCGCGGACATGAGGCGGTCATTACGCGATCAGTTGTAAATTTTTGCAACAGGCCGCGTGTACCGCGTGAAATTATGCCTATAAACACTGAGTTGTTTATTCAAACAGTGCAAAATTACCCAGTTTTGTATGATACATCACATAAAGACTTACTACTCTTAACTATATGTTATATAATAATTATATTAAAGAATCATTGTAAATAAATGTTGGTTGACCAAATAAATAAATAAATAAATACTAAAAAAACAACAGAATTTAAATCAAAATATGGGCAATAAACTTCGTACGATTGGCCATTTCTAACGTCCACTTGCAGGTGAGACTCGAGAGCTAATGTGCCGCTGTAGGTTAGAATGACCGCCACCGCGGCCGCGGCAGTATATTGTTATCACGGTCAAGCAAGAAGGCAACAGCAGATCGCCACCGCAGGCCGCGTCTGTCTGGGACAGGCTTTAATCAATCCGGTCGGATCCGGCCGGATTGATGGGAATCCGGTCGTATCCGGCCGGACTGAAAATGACGCCGGATTGCAATCCCTAGTTTATTGTGATAAAATGTATAATCCGAGATTTCCGAACCAAAATTGTAAATCACCAAGCCAATTTTCCGTGAGCTCTCTTTTGTTAAGAAAGAAGAAATCTACAGAAAATTAGCTTGTTCGAAATCAATTTAAAAAAGACTACAGGGTGTAGAGCAAACCATTAACGAAAATCAACAAAAATATTTACAAAATAAAATTACATATGGATAAATAATGTAGATCTGATTAAAGTTTAGCCAATTTATGTGAGAGCATGGCATTATAACGAAATATACACCTCATTAATTTTTTATCCATATGTTAAACAAAACAAATTTAAAGATTTCACCTTTCAATGAGAACATGATACATATCGAAAGCGATCAAATTCCACTTAAAATTTTCAATTTAATATAAATCATTAAAAAATGCCCAATTGAAACTTTCATAGTCGTTTACAAAAAAGTAAAGGAAAAATAATTAGGAACTTGTTAGTTATACATTAGAGATTATAATATTATTATATCACGTCACACAAAATGAAGATAACTTTCAGAATAATAAGAACATACTGATAGATATTATTGATTTCCATATTCAAGGTAGGTATTACATAAACATTCATAGCCACTAATAATATTCTAAAACACTAAAATATTTTTATAGTCACTACAAAATGCTTCACATCTTTATGTAGTCAGTTAAAAATGTAACAAGGCCTAATCAGTAATCACAGTCTATACAAAATGAGCAAGAAAGCACGATTAAAAGTCCTGTAGAGGAAGCGGGACAGCATACCAGCAATTATTGATAGTCGTAATTCTATTCTCTACAATTAAGATTTTAGTCTGTGCAAATCTTTATGGTGTCTCCTTGTCTCTGATGATGCCGAATTTATAAAAGTAAGTTAGCCAATTATATCCGTACTTTTAAAAAATTTCAGATCAGATACACCATAAACTTTTGCGTTATTTGGCTGTATCAGAGCCCAATTGATTTACACCGTTATTCTATGTACCATATTGTCGATATGTATGTTTAAAATCTACTGTGCGATAATACTCTTGTTTTGTATACCATTAACAATAGACTCTATGATAACTATTTATTTTATTTTGAAAATTGTTGTATTACACAATTAATATTATTGTTTTAGTTACTACAGTGTGAATATATAACTTATATTGTTGTCTACAACTAGTGTAAAGATTTCGTTATTAGTTTTAATTTGAGCTCACGACTTTTGAAGGAAATGGGCGACAAGATTAAAATTCCTTAAAACGTTTTCTTTACTTGCTTGAAGGTAGTTTGAAATTTTATTACATAATTACATTTCAATACATTTCTTATTTCTTTTTTCAATTTTTTTTTGTTATCTTTAGTCAGTAAAATCCAGCCCCCCAAAAAGTCGCGATGTTTCTCTAAAGTTCACTGCATCTGTACTCCATCCCTATAACACCAGGGCATATCCTCGCCGAACTTGCACCTGTGTGCGTTGTTCTTAGCGTCGTATAGCAGCGGATTGTCTATGTACGCGTCACAAGGGTAGCACCACACTGAGAGATCCGCGAGTGAGAGCGATAGCGGGTGCTGTGTTGTGTTGTAGTGGGCTGACATGTGCCCGTTGATGTGACGTCCGCATGCTGTCTGATAAAAAGGAATTAAAAGGTTATTTAGTACTTTATAGAAATTAAGATATATATTTTTTTTTTTTATTTGTGAGGATAATGTACTAAACTGTAAAAAGTGCAGTGTACTTTAGTAATTTTTCAGAAGTTTCAACATTATAGTAGAGCCATTTTAATAGGCAACATTTGACAGTTCAACAAAATTCAACAACGTAACCTAGTAACGACGACATAGAACAACGTGATATTTCGTTTTGTTAGAACTGCACATTTGCTTAACTTTTTTGAATTACGATTACATATTTATAATAATAATGACCGATACAAGTAATTTTAGGATTTGATTTTACTGATAAACCATTCTAAACATAATAAACAATTTCTGATTTAAAGAACTGACGTCGCTACAATTTTGTGTCAATAAACCTTTTTTCTTTTTAAATACCAGAGACGTTACTCTAAAAATCGAAATCTGACATCTAGAATCGAATGCATTGATTAATTGTGAATAAAAATTATCATAAATTATTGACATGTGTTTCAAGTTCGATTGACAAATGTTTCAAGTCCGTATCGATTAATTCACTTTAATCGATGTTTTTAAGCAGGTTACCACCCTATGAAGATAAAATTGATAGACGTCAAATGTTGCCTATTAAATTGGCTCGACTATAAGAGCAATTTGATACTTGCCAATTGCAAGTTAAATATGAAATTCTAAGTGTAATTTTTTTAAATTACATTTTGAATTTGAAAGGTTAATATTTTTTAGTCCAAAAGAGGTAAATTTTAAGTGACACATGTTCACCAAATAATAAAATAACTAACATATACTTACAATATAACATTGGAGGCACACCCAATTCTCGACCGTATGTTCACAATCCACGCACTTAACTCCTTGCTCAAATTTCACATTACCCGGTATCGCATATAAACTATCCAAATGTGGACAACCAGGTAAAGGGACAACCGCAAACATCTCCCCATCAACTATCGCTTGCATATTCTCCGACAAGAAATCCACTAGAGTCTTAGTTTCCTTCGAACTACACGCATTATCTTCATCGTCTGTCCCACAGTGAATACCATCTGAACATTTTTTATCTAAGCTCAAATTCGCGAAACCATCTTCTATCGACATATCCCACGCATTATCAGCGACTTTCGCCTTGGAATGTTCTAGAACGTCCTCCATCGGCAGCGCAATTTGAAACTTTAGGTTCTTCCAGTACTTTTTGTGCACTCTGATAACGTCATTTATGGATTCTTGGGCCGACCAATGGCAGGTTACTTTGGGGTCGTAGTGCAGTTGGATGGGGTCTCCTAGAAGGGCTTTAGTACACATGACCATAGCGTAGGAGATGCTTGTGACGTTATATCCGCCTTCTAGGCATAATATAACACGTCCGCCGGCCAAACTACGTAGCATGTGCGTCATGAGACCATAACATTCGGGAGTCACTTTGCAACCTGGAATAAATAAAGTACGAATTTTTAATTATGTATTGGATAACCTGTCTAAAACGTTCTGTAGATTATGCGACAAATACGTTCGTAGTTAAACGAAATATTATAATTGCATTATAAGATAATTAAGAACAAAAAGACAAAATTAAAACAAATATATTTTTTATCAGTCAAAAAAGGTAGGATATTGCTACAGCTTTACTAACTTGATACGCGAAAAACACCCGAAATTTTGACAATTACCGTCACTATTTATCATTAAAAAAAAAAACTTTTGAAGTGAAACTTCTTTATCGGGGTTGGAAAAAAATTTAGTGTAACATTTTTGCGTTGCGCGTGACATTATTCCGTTATGCGCTATCTTTTTTTATCCTTACCTCGCATGATTCGACGTATTTCTGTAAAGTTGCATATAGTAAATTATTTTTTGAAAAATAAGGTCGCAAAGAAGTTTCACTTCTTACGTGTGTACACTAGAACACGCACACATTTTTTTTAAGCTATTGCATAGCTTCCATCGCGGGCCTTGAGCGCGGGGACCGAATCGAGAAATTCCGTAACGAAAAAACCTCACGCTCCCCACTCCGACGGGCACGGAGGTGTGGCTTGAAGGCATGCTATGCAATAGCTTTACTGCGGCAGTCCCCGAGTGCCACACGTTTTTTTTTTATTATTTCACTATCTACATTACCTCCCAACGGATCCCCCACACAGGCATCGAACCCGGCGGACACGAGCACGAGGTCCGGGTTATATTCTCTCGCTATCGGCATCACGACCTGCGTGAACGCTGCCAAGTACTCCGCGTCGCCCATGCCTCGCTGCAATGTTAATTTATACCTTATTGGAAGGTAATAAGGTCTAATATTGAACAAAATTTCAGGTTTTTCAATTACATCAGCTCGACCGATTATTGAATCGGTCGGTGAAATTGATGTTAAAATTACTTGATGCTGTATTGACAGCAATTAATTAATTAATTCCTATTTGACTTCGAAAGATTAAATTAAAATGACTTTAAATAATAAACGAACATGTTTGTATTAGACATATTTATTAACTTAGTTTTGATATATGTAGTCATAAAAACTTCACCTTATTCCACGGAATATTAACGTTGAATCCCTCTCCCTTCCCCTCCCCCACCGCTGTATAGTTTGCAGCTTTAGAGTGCGGGAAGAATGCACCGTTATCGTAGCGGTGAAGCGACATGTACAGGATCTGCAATCAAAATACATTGTTCTTTTATAATTCCAGGTGTAATATAGAGGTTTCACAATATGCATGAAGATAAGCCACATTACAAATGATTATGTTTTGCATTCTGTTAAATATAATCCTCTGGAATTGTACACAATACTATTTGCTTGCAGTGAGTTTTAACACACACATGCAGTTTGCTATGTGAGTGATAACTGATAAGTGAGCGTATCGGTAATGCGGGTCACTGCTTGTCGAACCTTAGCCCCAGTGTAGCAGTGGGGCTACACACATCACGCCGGGACTACACACATCACGCGGGACTATACACACGCGGCACTACACACACGCGGGACTACACACACGCGGAACTACACACACACGCGGGACTACACACACGCGGGACTACACACACGCGGAACTACACACACGCGGAACTACACACACACGCGGGACTACACACACGCGGGACTACACACACGCGGGACTACACACACGCGGAACTACACTCACACGCGGAACTACACACACGCGGAACTACACACACACGCGGGACTACACACACGCGACACTACACACACGCGGCACCACACACACGCGGCACCACACACACGCGGGACTATACACACGCGACACTACACACACGCGGGACTGCACACACGCGAGACTACACACACGCGGGACTACACACACGCGGGACTACACACACGCGGGACTACACACACGTGACACTACACACGCGCGGGACTACACACACGCGGGACTACACACACGCGGGACTACACATCGCGCCGGGACCACACACACGCGACACTACACACACGCGGCACCACACACACGCGACACCACACACACGCGACACCACACACACGCGGCACCACACACACGCGACACCACACACACGCGACACCACACACACGCGGCACCACACACACACTGACCCTATGCTCCCCGCACGTGACGGCCTGCGTGCCGTTCCCGTGGTGCACGTCCCAGTCGAGCAGCAGCACGCGGCGGGCGCGGCGCCCCGCGTGCCGCGCGCCCGCCGCCACGTTGTTCAGCAGGCAGAACCCGCTCGGCGTGCTGCTGTCCGCGTGGTGGCCCGGTGGCCGCACCACGCACACGCCCGACCCGGCGATCCCGGATAGCACCGCGTCCACCATCTGGAACAACGAGCACGAATAAAAAAAAACGCATCACTCATTTACAATGTCACTGCACTTTCAGCTCGTCATAATTAAAAACACCCAGTTGGATTTTAAAAAAAATCACAGATTGAAGATAGATTGTCATAATTAAAAACACCCAGTTGGATTTTGAAAAAAAAATCACAGATAGAAGATAGAAGAAGACACTTTTCACCACTGAGTTTAATAAGTAATCAAATATACACTTCATAAAAGAAAAGCAACTAAAAAAAGTCAAAATGCAAAGTTACACACGCAAAGCGGCACGCGGCATGCAACGTCCGCTGCGTGCTGCGTAAACAACTTAAAACAAGTTTATAAGCGAAAAAGTGAAAAACCGCACGCGCAAAGCGGCACACGCAGCGTGCGCCGCTTGCTTGTGCTAAAAACCCTTTTATGTGAAGCTATTCATTACCTTGATAACACAGCCAGCTGCAACTGCAGCGCTTTCCAGCGAGTCAGGATGGAAGTATACGGAATCGTATGTGTCCTTCTTGCTGTTGAGGTCGCGGAGCTTCATAGATGATAAGTCTTTTAACCTGGTGGATAATTTTTTTTTCTTATTTTAGTGTAATAACGATTTAAGAGAAATTTGTGAATACTTTATTTTATAATATCAATTATTAATAGCTGACTTTGAGTTCATTTATTTAAGACCACAAAAATGAAGAAGAATTAAGTAAATAAAAAAAAATAATCAAAACTGAACCATATTTACGTTCATTAAAAAATCCAGTGATTAAGATAAAATAAACACAACACATCAAGTGCAAAAACTAGACAGAAAAAAAGAATATACAAACGCAAAATGAGAAAAATATTTTATAGATAAAATACAATAACCACATATTAAAAACTCTATTAATTCTGCAGAAAAATAAAATGATATCCAAAAAATAATGGCCTCATATAAAAAACTATTATACCTCTGTAAATGTTCAGCAGAATGCACGGCAAGTATGTCCCGGTCGGTTGCCCGCGCCCCGGATAGCACGTGCACGCGATCCAATAGTCCAAAGTCCATGTGCCGTTCGTGTATACGCAGTATCCGCTGCGGGCATTCCACGTGACCGCTGGTGGGATAATGAACTTTATTTTTTTAGACATAGAGTAGATTTTTGCAATCTAAAAGTGAAAACACACGCATCACAGAGACGGTTGGAAAATGAACTTTATTTTCTACTATATAGAATACATATTTCAAATAGGTTATCATAAAAGTGGAAACACGTCCAAAGTCCATGTGTCGCACGTAGTATCCGTTGCGGGCATTCCACGTAACCGCTGGTGGTAACATAAACTTTATACACTTAGAAATAGAGTAGATATTTACAAATAAGTGCATGTTACCACTTTCATAATGCTCTTCATATATCTTACAGAGGTGGTTGTAAAATGAACTTTAAATCCTTATAAATCTATACATATAATAAATCTGTAGAAGGGTCAATTCTGTACATTGAAAATATTAAAAAAATAAATAGCAGGGGGTGTTACTGGATCGATACCAAACCCAAATATGTGATTAAAAAAATTTTTGTCTGTCTGTCTGTCTGTCTGTCTGTCTGTCTGTCTGTCTGTCTGTCTGTCTGTCTGTCTGTATGTGAAGACATCACGTGAAAACTACCGGTTCGATTTCGATGAAACTTGGTATAATTATACCTTATTATACTGGGCGTAAAATAGGATACTTTTTATCCTGGAAAAATACGTAGAAAAAAAAATAATCTTAATTTTTCAGTTTTATCCATAGACGTTGTTCCGTAGAACCGCGAACACACGTTGCGTATTATTATAGACCTAGCCGTATTTGGGTCCAATAGATATTTATAAGATATCATTTTCAGAGTTACTCAAAATGGAGAAAATATAAACCATCCACGCGAAGACCGACATCCGCGCGGACGGAGTCGCGGGCGGAAGCTAGTAGAGTATAATTATGTTTACAATTGTTTTATAGGATGTGGTAAGCAGAATCTTAAAATTGGTAAATTCTAGGAATGGAAGTAGTTTTTTATTAAATTTCATATAGTAAGTATATGGCAACTTACGGTTCGCAGATGTTAAAATGCTTCAACATAGCTTCATCATAAATATAACAAACGGGATGCTGTGCCAACTTCAAATCCGTTACTGTAACAAATGAAAATTTGGTATATAAATTTTAAAATTTTGTATGTATAAATAATATTTGACTTAAAAAATTCAGAATTCTGTAATCGAATAAAATCTTCTATATCTAGTTCTTGTGTATTTTAACGATTCAAAAGCGCTTCTAAACGAATTAATTAATATTTGCAATTGAATTAATCCTTTAAGTATCTGAAAATCACTCATTCTTGTATAACATACAGACTATACCATCAACTCACCCATTTTCAAATGCTCCAATCGTTCCATTATCTGTCGTTTCGTCGCACTATCTTGTACCGGATAACAGTTCCTGGTTTCGTATTTCTCCGGTTTAGTTTCATCTCCCTCCCACCTCACTACAACCGTATGTTTCTCTTTGTCTACATCGCAAACGTTCTTGATACTTGTGTCTATACTATATGTGGGTTGGTAGTTGAAACAACGCCAGTGTTTTCGATGTGCGTATATGCAATTGAGGATCGATTCGCGGATTCTGTAATATAAATTGGTGCGTCAAACTTATACGAGAATAGAAATAAATTGTAAATGGGCTGTTGATGCTGGTTAACTGGATAAATAGCATGATAACTGTTTCCTCTGCGAAATTTTGGGTTCTAATTGTTGTTTTGTTATTTTCATGTATTTAATACTAGCTGTGCCCGCGACTTCGTCCGCGTGGAATAGCGACTGCATAGTAGTTACTACTTTACATACAATTATTTAGTAAACACGTACTACAATAAACAATTCAAAGAATTGTTGAATTTATTACTAATCTAAGCTAAAAAACTTACGTACTTTCCGGAAATCCAGGGCATTCTCCGGGGATATCCGGAAAATGCCTGTAAAATATCTGGAAAATCCCCCGGAAAATGTGTGAAAATGTCCGGGAAATACCCGGAAAATGTCCGGAAAATATCCGGAAAATGCGTGAAAATTTTCGGGAAAAGCGTGGAAAATGCCTGAAAAATCTCCGGAAAATGTATGAAAATGTCCGGAAAATATCCGGAAAATGCGTAAAAATGTCCGGGAAAAGCCTGGAAAATCTCCAAAAAATGCCAGGAAAATGACTGGGAAATGTCTGGAAAATATCCGGAAAAAGCGTGGAAAATGCCTGGAAAATCCCCGGAAAATGCGTGAACATGTCCGGAAAAAAGCTTAGAAAATGCCTGGATAATCCCCGGAAAATGTCAGGGAAATGTCCGGAAAATGCCGGGGAAATGCCTGGAAAATATCCGGAAAATACGTGAAAATGTCCGGGAAAAGCGTGGAAAATGCCTGGAAAATCCCCGGAAAATGCCTGGGAAAATCCCGGAAAATAACCGGAAAATGTGTGATAATGTCCGGGAAATAACCGGAAAATATCCGGAAAATGCGTGAAAATTTTCGGGAAAAGCGTGGAAAATGTCTGAAAAATCTCCGGAAAATGTGTGAAAATGTCCGGAAAATATCCGGAAAATGCGTAAAAATGTCCGGGAAAAGCCTGGAAAATCTCCAAAAAATTTCTGGTAAATACCCAGAAAATTCCCGGAAAATAACCGGAAAATGCGTGAAAATGTCCGGAAAAAGCGTGGAGAATGCCTGGAAAATCCCTGGAAAATGTCAAGGAAGTGTCCGGAAAATGCCTGGGAAATGCCTGGAAAATATCTAGAAAATGCGTGAAAATTTCCGGAAAAAGCGTGGAAAATGCCTGGAAAATCCCCGGAAAATGCGTGAACATGTCCGGAAAAAAGCGTAGAAAATGCCTGGATAATCCCCGGAAAATGTCAGGGAAATGTCCGGAAAATGCCTGGAAAATATCTGGAAAATATCCGGAAAATGCGTGAAAATGTCCGGGAAAAGCGTGGAAAATGCCTGGGAAATCCCCGGAAAATGCCTGGGAAAATCCCGGAAAATAACCGGAAAATGTGTGATAATGTCCGGGAAATACCCGGAAAATGTCCGGAAAATATCCGGAAAATGCGTGAAAATTTTCGGGAAAAGCGTGGAAAATGCCTGAAAAATCTCCGGAAAATGTGTGAAAATGTCCGGAAAATATCCGGAAAATGCGTGAAAATGTCCGGAAAAAGCGTGGAAAATGCCTGGAAAATCCCCGGAAAATGCGTGGACATGTCCGGAAAAAAGCGTAGAAAATGCCTGGATAATCCCCGGAAAATGTCAGGGAAATGTCCGGAAAATGCCGGGGAAATGCCTGGGAAATGCCTGGAAAATATCCGGGAAATGCGTGAAAATGTCAGGAAAATGCCTGGAAAATGTCCGGAAAATGCCTGGGAAATGTCCGGAAAATGCGTAAAAATGTCCGGAAAAAGCGTGGAAAATGCCACTTCAAATTTGCGAAGTAATTAAAGCAGACAACCAAAAAAAGAAAAAGAAAGCTAAAATCTTTCATATTAAATGTATAAGGGATATTCATATTTCAATTTTCATATTATGTACTTAATGTATGGGAGAGGGTTTAAAGATAATTTTTTTGATATTTCTCGATTTATTTAAAAAAATCGAGAAATATCAAAAATTACAAAAGCACACTTATGCTGAGCTGTCTCCTTTTTGTCAGGGTCGTATGACACACCTTAATAAAAAAATACTGATTATCAATTTTATTTTCTCTACGTGCTTTTTTATGTTATTAATAATAATTAAGTGTTATTGTTGCTATTTTCTTGTCGTGGTGCTTTCTTATTTATCTTTTACGGTTCTTTATGTTTTTATGTGTGTGTGTTGTGCTGTCCTTGATAAATAAATGTTTCTTTTCTTTTCTTTTTTTTCTTTACTTAACGATTAACGATTACACCCTGTATATGAATGCCTTAGCAAATGTTCGCCGTGATTATATAAATGATCATAATTTTTTTTATTAATGAACCAATTGACATGAAATTATAAACACTAAATGACAAAAAAAAATTAACTGCAGTTTTGGGTTCGGGATCAATTTAATAATAACACCTGCTAATTATTTTTTACCTATTTTCATTGTATAAAATCGTAACATAATTTCCTATTGTTCTATTAACACATAGATAATAATATCTTCCCAAGGTACTAAATTTTAATAAAAAAGTTGTTTTTGTTATTTATATCTAAAAAAGAACTTTTTTAATAGACATAAACATTAAATTTTTATAAGTTTTATGGACGCTGAATTTAATGCAAATGGGCAAATATTAAAAGTAAAATTAGGTATTTAAAATAAATAAATGAAACAACTACCTATGTACCAATTACAGAAAAACTTCTTTTTCGGTTGAAAATTGCTGGATCATGAATATAATTCTTTATCTCTTACCTTGGTCAGTCTGGAAGAGATCGCTAGTAAGCGATAAGACCGCCTTATGTACATACCGCGTTAATCCATTTGGTATGATTGTAAATATTTTACTTGGTGTGGTATGTATATTAAATTGATAAATAATATGTACTATCCCAGTACGATCTGTACCGCGATAGCCATAACGATAATATAATATATAAAACAATCAGATAACATTAAAGCACGAATTAAAATCATACTTGTACAGTAGTTGTGAGTGCAATATTTACGTTTCAAAATTACATTTTTTTATGGTACTAAAACGTAGGTAGATTCTCACGCACGCACGCTGATACGTGGTTGGCTGCCCCGTCTCTCATTCCCGAAAAATATACTCTCAAACTACCCAAGATTCTTCCAATGATTGTACCATACGTTGGACATTAACTTTAGTCAACAATTGACCACGCGCAAGGATACTAATTTCTACTACATCCTCACGCAAATCATCAATTTTTATGAATCTGTAAATAAAAAAAACAAAAGATATCTTTACCTAATTTTATTAAAAAGCTACTAACAAATAAAATTTTATCAAGAAGTAAAGTGACCTTCTTTGGGTGTTATATATAAAAATAGAATTTCATCATTTTCTTATTTTGTCTTAACTTCAATTATAATTAAAAACATGAGTCTAACTATATAATTATTATAAAGAATAAATATAAAAGCTACAACTTACCTTTTGTGGGAACGCAAGAAGGATTTTTAAAAATGTCAACAATGAACACAATCTCATATTACCAATATTAACTGTTAAAGCCTGTCCCAGACAGACGCGGCCTGCGGTGGCGATCTGCTGTTGCCTTCTTGCTTGACCGTGATAACAATATACTGCCGCGGCCGCGGTGGCGGTCATTCTAACCTACAGCGGCACATTAGCTCTCGAGTCTCACCTGCAAGTGGACGTTAGTAATGGCCAATCGTACGAAGTTTTCTTGCTTTTATTGCCCATATTTTGTCTTTAATTCTTTTGTTTTTTTAGTCTTTATGTGATGTATCATACAAAACTGGGTAATTTTGCACTATTTGAATAAACAACTCAGTGTTTATAAGCATAATTTCACGCGGTACACGCGGCCTGTTGCAAAAATTTACAACTGATCGCGTAATGACCGCCTCATGTCCGCGCGCTCATTCACACAGAAGCGGTGGCGGACAGGGCGGGGCTTGCGGCCGCGGTAAGCCGCGCTGTGACCGCGTCCAGGCCGCGTCTGTCTATGTCGTTCCTAGAACTTTCAAGTCATCCAACTGACCGCCACCGCCACCGCCACCGCAGGCCGCGTCTGTCTGGGACACGCTTAAATGGTGTCTTGTTTGACATCAAATAATAAACATCTACCCTCACTTCACATAAAATATAAGCACCTGAAGTGGACTCTGGGAAGACATGGGTTAAAAAGATACAAATAAAAAACCCCACCAACATCATAATATTTAAATTATAAATTTGCAAGAAGCGTTAATATTATGTAAATTGAATTGATTTTAATGAAATCTCAATAGATGGCGCTGTTTCAAATTTGTCTTTATACTATTTAATTCATTAAACTGTTTCTCTGCCCAAATTACGTAAATGACATAGTTTTTATTTTGTAAAGCTAGATAATAGCATGGCTTACTCGAAACCAACATTTAAACATGAGTCTTTAGATTGTACGCTGTCGTAGTACACGGAATATGTAAGAAAAATAAAGGTCCACAGCTCCTCCCCCGAAGGTGATATCATGATAATATGTTTAAACTATCCTCACCCGACCTCGCAGGAACATTCATGCAAAATTTGAAGTTAATCTATGCAGTACTTTCTGAGATTAGCTCGGAAATACATACAGACAAACAGACAAACCGACAAACAGACAAACAGACAAACAGACAAACAGACAAAAATTCTAAAAACTATATTTTTGGCTTCTATATTGATTATAGATCATGGATTATGTATTCTTTTAAAAAAATATTTAATGTACAGTTTTGACTTTCCTACGATTTTATTATATGTATAGATGTACACAGTGAGACATTGAGGATGCAAATAGATTTAAAAATCCAAATGTTTTGATTTATATGATAATGTTAAATTATTATTTTTGTAATTGTTCCTGTGTGTTCTCCAAGTAAATAAATTAATTAATTTTCTACACCAGTATATTCCTTGACTAGTAGACTAAAATGATAATGAGCTCTATGGCCAAACGTATGAACGCAAGTAAGAGCGTCACGTAGATGCCGGTGACGGTATCGGTCAATTAAGGAAAGCTGGCATGTTCACAGTACTCACACTTATGCAATTTCACTTACAGTATGTTCAAAAATAAATGCGATTCTAGTTTCATTTTAGACTTGAATTGTAAAATGGGTGCGTTGCAGATAAATATATGCAAATATAATTATGAAAGCTCTCATAATTTACCTGTAAAATTATAATTTAAAAGTAAATCAATTGATGAACTTAATTATTTATTCTAAAAATAATCAATTGGATAAAAGTATTAATAATCATTCAATTATCAAATAATAATTAAATTTCAGGTCATAAAAACAATACAAATAACACGTGCGCTCACTCCCAAGTCCCAACACACGGATGGTTGTTTTGATAATGATTTAAATGACGGACGTCTTCTGCAGTTGCGGAGCAGTCTTGTCCTGACTTTGGTTGAGTAAAAATATCTAAGAAATATTATATTTGTAGTAAGTACGTAATACCTACCAATACGCGCTAACAAATACGTGTTACATGTTTATTGTATAATTTTCACACTATTGGTTTTAAACTCAAACTCAAACATTTATACAATTAGACTTCTTCTAGAAGCACTTTTGAATCGTGAAACAGTTTAACAGTTTTAACATTTACCACCAATTCAGAAAGCAGTATCTATAGAGAAGAAGAAGAATCTATTTAATCATAATCGTAATCTTCTACTTCACTGAAACTTTCATCGCTCGAAGAACTCGATGTTTCGCCGTCGGAATTTCTTAATGTTATTATAAATGAGTCAGTGTAATTATCTACTTTTGGTTCTAATTGAATATATTTTTCCTCATGTTTTCGCGTCTTTCTCCAAACGTCACTAAACATATCCAGACTAATAGCATTTGCTTCCTTTCTAAATAATTCTTCCACAGTTTTCAAGTTAAAGTTCACATTTTGTGATGCTACTTTCCCTTTAATTATGCCCCATAGTAACTCTATTGGGTTGAGTTCTGGATGGTATAGTGGAAGGCGCAATACACTATGTCCATGATCTTTGAGGATTGCATCAAGTAAAAATTGTGTATAGTTTGGCGTATTTTTTTTAAATAATGTCATAAAGACAGAGACAGAGAGCTTGTATTGTGATTTATTCTGGATCGCTCGTCTTTTAATTCTATTAAATATGCTTAGGATATGTCACAACTAAGCGCTCTAAAAGATTTTCCGCAAAATTTAATTACGGATCAACAACTTTACGAACACTTCCAAAGAACACATACCGCAATAAGACATTGGTATTCAATTTTAAGTAAGAACAACCGATATCGTTTGTAAATTAATGTAAATGGTGATAACTCTGATTATTAATTAGTAACTAATTTGATTTTTGAAAAAAAAAATGCCGATTTTAGTCAAAATTTATATTTTTCTAACAAGATCCTTATCATCCAAATTTCCACCTTGGTGAGAAAAATTGACATTTCTAATGAAAATGAACAAAAAATTAAATGATTTTATTAAATACTGTAAAATAGTCTATAATTCTTCCATTTACTGTATCACAAAATTCTTCATAGATTTTTAGATATTCGTACTACACCAATAATATCACCCTGTATTTATAAACAATTGCAAAATATGACACATACATAGGCCGGGAGATACTGACACAAAATTTCGGGTCATTTGTAACAGAATGGCGGTTCTACAGAGGTCTTATTACGCAATGACAAAAAGAAAAATGATGGTCAGAACGCTGGTACCGGCGGACTAGTCGCGTGGGCGTAAGTCACACTCGTCGGATAAGTAAGACCCCTCTAGACCGCCATCCTGTTACAAATGACCCGAAATTTTCTGTCAGTATCTCCCGGCCTAACATGTGCAATGTATAAATGTGTTGACGTTCCAGCTCTTCTTAATATACTTATAAAGGTACAAGTCCGAGACGGGCCGCAGACCGCAAACTGCAACCGCAACTTATACCTTGAAGGTACAAGTCCGAGACGGGCCGCAGACTGCAACCGCAGGCGACACTGTGGCTACCGGCAGCGGTTACCGCAATGCTGCCTGCGGTCGCTATTCCAACTGCGGCTGCATGCCGTGGCTGCACAATGCACAGAACCGTGTCTAAATGATATAAACAAAAAAGACAAAGATAGTTTGTCACTTCCGCGCAGGTGGCATTTGCATACTGCAGTCTGCGGTCGCTGCGCGCCGCGGCCGCACGCTGCGCGTTGCGTCTGCAGGCAGCAGTGTTGCCGCGCGCGCGAATCAATTTCATAGATGTTCATAGAAACAAGTGGTGTTGCTTGCAGTTTGCGGTTGCAGTTTGCGGTCTGCGGCCCGTCTCGGACTTGTACCTTAAATTGATTGACGATGAACCAAGATACCCAATAATGATACTTACGAGTCACAAGGTTCACTAAGTGTCTCCAACATAGGAGGCGGGTGTCCCAACAAAGTGCGTAGTGTTAAAGCCGCTCCTTCAGCAAGTGACGCAAGACAATACCCGCCTTCTAGTACCACGCCCACACGTGGGCACACGCCCATGAGTGCGTGGGTTAAAGTGGCGTAGCATGCTGGCGTTACTTGCATCTCGCCCTGGTTTAAGATGGGTTTTATTTGTTTATTTTAGGCACTTTTACATTTACTTACAAACACATGCAACGATTAACTAATGCCCTCAATTGTAATTTACACACATAATAGACACTTCCATAACTTATATTTCAGATTCAGCTATTTTATGATTATGATATATCTACATAGTAATTTGTATGCGATAAAGAGGTTTTATTCGTTTCGTATAAGTAAAACTAAAGCAATATGCTGTTAACAATATAATATGACTTACTATGCTCATAAATGACAAAAACTAACATAAACGTTACAAAAAGCTACAAAAACAAGTTTGTATAAGTCTTGCGAAAAACCATCTTGTCAGGATACCACTCTTCACCATTCTCCAACAATCAACTCCACGCCCACAAACAAAAATAGACCTTACTTATAATACAAATAAGCTTACTTTCTCATCACCCACTGCCGCATCATACCCCGCAGAGACAAGCACAAGCTCCGGCGCGAACTGTAAGACACAAGAGACAAGAGAGCTAGAGATAGAGATAGAGATAGGGACAGTACCTCCGGGCAGCCGATCGCAGCGTCGTAGCCCGCAGAGATGAGGATCAGCTCCGGTTGGAACTGTGAAAATTTTTGGGTTAGACCGATTTTTATATGGATGGGAAAATATTTAAAATTTTTGGGAATTGCAGCAGTCAATTCTGTTGGGGTTATCAAATTTATTGTCAGGAATATTTATTTTCTGACAATAATTATTATTTTTAATTTTTGACCCAGCTTGTACAGTAACGCACGGAGACACATAAAAAAGTGTATGTAAAATTAATAATGATTTTATTAAAAATGTATGAAAAAGTATCATTTAATGCTTTTTTTGTCATTTGTCCATAAAAAACAAACCCTTTAATACTATAATTTCCCTATAATCTTACCTCAAAAGCCATCGGCAACAGCAGTTGATCCCAAATCGCGAGATAATCAGCGTCTTTCATCCCAGTCTTATTGAGAGGCACGTTGAAGTTGAAACCTTCTCCTTTGCCTGAACCGATGTAGTCGAAATTAGACTGTCTTAAGTTGGGCCAGAAGGCACCATGCTCGTAACGGTGAACCGAGAAATATACCACCCTGAGGAATTAAAATGAAAACATTATGACGGAATAGTATTTGTAAGAAGGCCTGTTGATTCAATAATAAATGTTTGATATAAAAATGTACACTATTAGAATCATATTCATAGTATGTTTGCATATTTGTCTTATTGTATGTGTCTTTTATTTTTAAGACTATATTTTCAAGTAAATGTAAATTAAATAGAATATATAAATCTATACTTAATATTATAAAGCTGAAGAGTTTGTTTGTTTGAACGCGCTAATCTCAGGAAGTACTAGTCCGATTTGAAAAATTCTTTCGGTGTTAGATAGCCCATTTATCGAGGAAGGCTGTATATCATCACGCTAACACCAACAGGAGCGGAGCAATGCGGGTGAAACCGCGGAGCACAGCTAGTAAAAAATATACCTTGGATCATCATAGAACATCTGCTGAGTTGCTTGGCCATGATGAACATCCCAGTCCACTATAAGTATCCTGTAAATAAAAATAAAACGTTTTTATAACTCAGAACTCGTAAATCTACGCCGATGAGATTTTTTTTATTGTAGGCTAAAATGTAATCAAAATTGTACATGTTCCAAAAAGGCGAAACTAAAGTCAGGTAGTTGCCCGACTCATGTAATCAAGCACACTCATATTATTAACATAGTATTCAAGTTCTTCACCCATACCTATTCAAATCATACTTCTTCATAGCATATTTAGCAGCTATGGCCACGTTATTATAGAAGCAGTAGCCGCAGGGCTCCGCCCTCATCGCGTGGTGTCCCGGCGGCCGGATGAACGCAGCCCCGTTTTGGACTTCGCCCCTTAGTATGTTGTCTACTAGCTCTATTGTGGATCCCGCCGCTAGGAGGGATAGCTCGTGGGTGCTCTGAATAAAAAAAATAATAAAGACTGACTATTTTGTTGCATTAGAATTGAGATAACTAAATAACACAGAGTGTACACTCTGATAGTGGATCTGACATGATCACAACAAATAAAAGTATTGTTCATTGCACAAATTTTTTGAGTCATTTCAATGCATTCATTTATCACCTTAAAACAGAATAATACAATGCTAGCTATAGTTTGTCAAAATAGGCACAAAAGTGCATGAATACGAGTTTTCAATAAAATATGCGCCATTATTAAGACATATTAAATTAGTTTATACATAAATGTAGTAATTACCAGAGAATTAGGTCATGATGACGCTATAAAAGTAATTATAAAAAAAAAAAAACAGCAAAAACTAAGTACAGTGAGAATGACTTCACCATTGTATTTAGCTGTAATGCATTCTTACAGAGAAAAACAATACTATTGTTTTAATATAGCCATGCTCAACTGAGATTAACTCATATGCAAATAATCCACATTTGATTAATAATAAGACAATGTCTTTGCAACAATTATATTCATTCATTATATTATACTAGCTTAACACCCGCGGCTTCGCCCACTTTGTCTAAAACCTAATAAATGATATATTAAAAACTTCCTCTACAATCAGTCTATCTATTAAAAAAAACCGCATCAAAATCCGTTGGGTATTTTTAAAGATGCATACAAAGGGACATAGGGACAGAGAAAGCAACTTTTTTTTATGCTATGTAGTGATAACTTACTGGATGAATGTAGACTGCATCAAATCTCGAAGATAGTTCTTCCAAATACTCCAAATTGTTATTCTTGTGAGTTTTCTCTAACATCTCATACACTGAGGTATCATGCAATTCGTAAATCTCTTCCTCGGTCGCAGGCCTTGGACATATTTCTTTACATTGTTCTATTAACTTCAATTCAACACACCTGAAATAAATTGTATACTTTCATGAGAATACAAATCCTACTTAATATTATAAATGCGAAAGTTTGTGAGGATGTGTATCAAAAGTTTGTTACTGTTTCACACAAATACTACTGAACCGATTACAATGAAATTAAGCACACATATAGAGGGTAACTTGGATTAACACATAGGATAGGTTTCCCACGAAAAATTCCCACAGAAATCCCACGGGATCAGGAACAATGCAGGTTTTTCTATGAAAACGCAGGCGAAGCCGCGGGCGGAAAGCTAGTGAATGGATAATTTTAATGATTAATTATAGAGTTATTCATTAGCTTTTAGTTTATGAATCAAATAATTATTGTGTGGGTAGTTTATTATTATTGAAGTTATATATTTTGTAAAAAAAAATGTATTTTATTTAAAATAGAAATACTGCACACTAAATTTGTGCAAATAGCAATAGCAATAAAAACAATGATAAAAATATATACCTTTTAATAACACTGATAAGTCGTTCAGGATTCTCTGGATAATTGTCATCCCAGAGACATTTGTGTTCCACCATCCGTGGCTCAGTGACAAAACCAGTCGGCCCCTTAACCTTTGTCTTTGATTCCATTGTCTAAAAAGCGCGAAAAAGTAAAATTGATTATTATATGTATATATATTTATTTCATGGAGATAACAAACTTGGGTAACACAAACGCGTAACTGGCAGTTTTTTTTTCATTCCATTTTCATTTCAATTTTTAATTATACATTAATTTGCGTCACTTGTTTTTTACTTATTGGATATTCATATTAGTCTCTTATTACTGTGCAACTTTATTTTTAAATTGAAATACATTAATTTACATAAATTATAAAAATTCCAAAATAAACGTAATTATATGATGACAAAAAAAAATATCATTTTTTGCTAGTTAAATTCGGTTTAACGATATCTTTAATACAAGAAATCCATTGAATTTACAAATCTATACTAATATTATAAAGCTGAAAAGTTTGTTTGTTTGAACGCGCTAATCTCGGGAACTACTGGTCCAATTTGATAAATTATTTCGGTGTTAGATAGCCCATTTATCGAGGAAGGTTATAGGCTATATATTATCATCATGCTACGACCAACAATAGTGGAGCCAGTAGCCACGGGGGTGAAACCGTTCGGAGCAGCTAGTCCTTTATGAATGTAGATATTTTATTTATGATATGAAATCTATAGACATTGTTTTCAAGAATTAAAACACATACACAAACTACTAAAATTATGGATTACTTACAATTTGATAATGGTCCCTCAAAACAGTTTCTATTGTAGATTTTTTCTTTTGCTGTGCCTTTCGTTTTGCTGTAATTACAGACGCCGAAGCCTGTAAAGTAAGATATTATGAACATATAAGGACTCTTATCATGGAGTTGAGATAACAGAGTAAATATAATAAATATTTATGATTTGTAAATTGTTCAATGTTGTTGAGTTGTAGCATGTGTTCATAATAGTTAACTTATTTGAAATATTTTTTTATACAATTAAATAAGACTGCTATAATTATAAGAGTGAATATGACACAAAAAAAAACCTCTTTGTTTAACTCCTCCTCTAGAAGTACTCAAATTAGAAATAATAATTAACAGATTTCTTTGTACTATTAATTATGTATGAAATGGGAAAGAACCTAAAATCACACTGAAGATAGTTTATCTTATTTTTTACATTTTTATCAGATTAAGGGGATTTCTATATAGTTTAATCACACTGAAATTATATTATTAAACAAATCTGAGGTATATGTTATCTTAATATATTATGGTTGATTTTATTCATATTAGCTCTCATTTCTACCCCTAATTCATAAATACTTATTTAGGAATCAAGCCAATTTTGTTTGCCTTTTAATAAAAGATTTCGCAAATATTAATTAATTAAAGGCAATTTAAAAATTAAAATATAGCTTAAACAAACAAACATCACATTGGCAAGAAGATAATGAGGAAACCTATATACCTGTATACCTATAAGCAGAACAGTGAAGACTTTGTTCTTAGTTTATCAAATATAGTTGACAACAAATACACAACACAATGTTGTTAATTAGCGATTAGTGCAATATATTCTCGTTTGAGATGCGCAAGGGCGTAGGTTTAAATTGGAAATTAAGTGAGAGGTAATGAAATAAGAATAATAGACATACTTTAACAGTTCCGGCCGATCTTGCACGTGTTTGTATTTTTGCCTTCCTTGCGCCATTTCTGGTCACAATATTTGATAAAGGGGGTGTCTTCTTATTGTCTCCGTTGGAATGACGGGTTGGAAGCGGCGGCGGTGACGACTGTTGTAATTAATAAAAATAAATAAACATTAACACGGATTCAATTACAAATAATTGATCTGAGTGGTAGTTCATTAAATTAGATCTTACCATTGTGTCACTAACTTAATTTTGTTTGTAGGGATTTCAATCTATCATTTTTTCAACCCACACAATAATTGGATATTGCTAATTACTTATTCAAAAAATCATGACTTCTCAATTTGTTTGTGATTGAAAACGAGAAACAAGCGTGTTATTGACAATGACAGCTGATTCTTTGACAAATATTGTAGCAGACAATCTCAGACAGACAATAGACATAGTACCACAGGTTACTAAATAAGTAAATAGATAGTTATATACTACTTAGTTGTGCTGAAAAAGTAAAAACTCCTAAATATCAATACACCCTGTGATTAAATCATATGAAAAAATATTTTTTTGTCCACGTTTTGTCTTTTATTTCTTATAATCACTGTACATCAGTCAACAGTATGTACCTACCTTAAAATATAAAGGATATTTGGGATCTGTACCAACTGTCAAATGTCATCTATGACCAATCTATGACACATCGCACGACCAATCAAATGCCATATAAATTTATGAAGTGAAGTCATTAGTCAATTCCTCCGCTAGGAGTAGTAGTGTTCTGTGGTCAATTCATTAATTCAATTCAATAGTCCGCAAAAGAAATCTAACAATAAAAATAAAAATATATTAAAATACCTGTGTTATAATACAATACAACATGCATACATAAAAATCGCACTTTTCAAAGTTTAAAATGAAATTAAATTAAATGAACTCGATAAACTCGAAATGTACGTTATTAAAACAGACAAGGAACAGTAAAACACGCAATGTTTTTAAAAACGAATTTATTCAAAGCTATCCCATTCAAACCTACGACACGATTGCCAGTCTCATATTGGATCCTTGTTGGTCTTCGATTTGCCTTAACGCTGTTGCCGCAAACTGGATATATTCACCCGGATGAATATTTTCAAAACGTCGAAGTAATTGCCGGTATGTACATTTATTTTATCAATATTATTAGGTACATTATATATAACTACGGAAGAAATCGTGATACCTCTGTGATGTACTTAATGTAGACAGCGTATTTAACGTATATGGGATTTAGAAATAGACACAAAACAATACATCTTTGTGTACAATTTAATTTAGATAGGTAGTAGACATTGAATTTTATTGCTTTTTTTTTGTGGAAACTTTAAGTTGTAGAAGTAGTTTTTTATTAACAATGCAAAGTGCATTGTTAATAAATAACTACTTCTAAAATGCAATATAGATTTCTATTTACTTAATAAAAAATGTTCGCTACATACTTACATATATTTTTAGCTTATTATTTTCATTTCATTTCAGGTGACATATTTGATGTGGATGTCGCAAGGACATGGGAATTTGATCCAAAGTTTCCAATCAGGAATATATTCGTACCAAAGCTTATGTTAGGGCCCCCACTCCATTTAATTAGGTTTCTAAACCCATTCATAAAATATTACTTTCATATAGATCTGAGGACTCCATACTTTTTGCTAGTCATACCAAGACTTTTTATATGTCTTGTTTCTCTAATAAATGATTACTGTCTATATAAGCTATGTGTAATGTACGGACAAAATTATAGGAACCGTCTAAAAATATTTGCCAGCTCATATGTAGTTCTAGTCTACTGCTGTAGAAGCTTCTCTAACTCATTTGAAATGGTGTTTTTCTCTATACTACTTTATTTAGTAGGTGACTGTATGTTAAAATCAGATAAAGTCATATATCACAAGGAATACCTACAAGAAAAGTATAATGAAGCTGCAACACCTGTGGAACGAGTTAAGATTTACAAATTGCAGACTCATTTGCCCCAGCATTCTTTAAACTATGTGCTAATATTAGCATCTTTAGTTGTGATAGGTATTTTTAATCGCCCAACCTTTATTGGATTTGCTTTTATACCAGTTTTCTTCTGGCTTCATCGGGGATTGGGTTCAAAGACGATAGGATTTATAGATTTTCATATTAGAATATTCATGTTGATTTTATGTGGCATTCCTATGTTTTTAGTCCTTGTTATTATTGATTCTGCATATTATGGGTATCTAACAATAGGTGAAGTGGAATCATTACGACTTACTTGGAATAATTGGGTGGTGACACCTTTGAACTTTTTACGGTACAATGCAGATGTTAGAAATCTGACTCAACATGGATTGCACCCTCGTTGGCTACATCTGGCTGTGAATGTGCCGCTACTCTTCAATGTTTTGGGTGCTATGGCGTTATTTACAGTGCTTATTAACAGCTACAGGTACCTGTTTTTGTATTGATATTAATATTTTTTTAGGAAGCTTGGGAATCTAAATAACAGATACAAACATATTTCCTGATTACATTTCCCTGGGCAAGACTTTTAAATTTAATATTTATTTCATATACATTACAATGCCAAATAATTCGCACATTAAATTTTTTGACTAGAGTTAGATTGAAATGCCTATCTTATGCTAAATTTTAATTTTACTTAAATATGTTATTTCAGATTCATCAAAGGAAGATACAGCAAAATGCCAAGAATACAGAGCATCAGAGGTTTAATGTTACTATCAGCCATAGCACCTATAGCTATTCTTTCGTTGTTCCCACACCAAGAGGCCCGTTTCATCATACCAATACTCGTACCACTGGTATATTTATATGGAAACAGTATTCACATAAATGAAATTGATGATTCTGACGTCCAAATTCTTAAGAAGATATTCCTGTTCGTCTGGTACACTTCAAACATTGTATTTTCGATATTTTTTGGCTTTATCCATCAAGGTGGACTATATCCTCTCGTCAATGATCTATTCCAAGAAATTAAAGGGAATTACGGCATGCATATACATGTAATAACCACCCATAGCTACAGTATACCAACATATCTGTTACAACTGGAGAGTACTACTAGGATTTATAAGGACAAAACGTCAAAGCACACTTACACAATAGCGCCATCAACATTTGTAAGCAAATTTGGATCATTACCCATGGACAAACTTCTGATGCATGTAGATGACACACTCACGACGGCAGAGATGCGCTACCATAAATATAAGAAAAAGTATCGACTGTATATAGCTTCGCCGTGCTCTCTAGAAGACGAATTGTTGGAGGAAGCTAGTAATTACGAATACATCAAGGTTAAAGAAGAATTCTCGTACTACCCTCATTTCTGTACAGAAGCGTTGCCTATCTTTCCAGATGCTCATGATAGAAGTTGCGTCTCAAATAAGTTTATAAGTAATAGTGAATCTCCTGCCATTAATCTGAATATGTTACAAAGAGTCTCATGTTATTTAAGTAAATTTTGTCTAAAATTGTATAATGTGAAAGTGATCAATACTACTTAGAGATAGAATATCATAGTAATTAAGTTTTTTATGAAAAGACGAACATTGTTTTTGCTACATGGAATTTGTGATGGTTTTATAAAACGATAGCGTATGTTTGTAAATAATTTAGTACATAGTAGGTACTATAAATTCAGAAGGACCGAAACATGCGATTTTATGTATATTTAGCACAGCTTCACAGCTTGCGTGTAGAAATTTTACACATGCATATTTTATAGATTTTTATGAGCATGAAAAAGACAAGTTCTAATTAGGCTTTATTGATATATTTTTATTTTCTATTCAAAAGACATTATTTATGTATTAGTTACTTGGTCCCACCGAAAATGAATAAAACCAAGAAACTTACCCATACACGAAATAAATAGATCTGTAGTTTGACCTAGTTTGGAAATTGAATATAATTTTTTCCGGACTTGCGTATTGTCGGATACAAATTGTATACAAGTGAGGATATATCCATGACAAAGCTTTTATTTTGTTTTAAAAATATTTATTTCACTGTAATATTTATGGCATATAGTTAAAACTATTTAATATTTTTGAAGTGTAATTTCTTTTGGCGCGTTGAGAGAAAAATTTCAAGGTCGCGTCATGGCAATACCATCACGTCATGGAGTAAGGCGACGATTTTGGTAAGTATCTAAGAATCTTGCCAAAGAAGTTTCACTTCTGACACGTGTGCTCGGCACACACGCTGTTTTTTATTATCTTCGTAGGAAGCACAAGTTGATTAACTTTTTGTTGCTCATCATGAATAGCTTTAGAGTTGTGTTTATTTTTTTATAGTGGCCATTTTTTTATTTAATTTAATTACTACTTGCATAGATATTATATAATGGCATAGATATTATAATCTTCATAGCATTATAATTTGTAAGCTTGTTACCTAAATAAAATGTATAGATATTAGGTACCATATTCAGGTAAACTCACCAATAATGCAAATATTAAAATTAGTACCTACATAAAAATAGCTACCTACATGAATCTCTATCTGAAATTAATGACTATAGATGTATAAATAATAAATGAGAATAATTATATTTAAAAATTACAATATTCATGTTGGCTTTGTTAGCAAGTTGCTGAATAACTTACTCAGTTTATTTTTGATTTATAAATATGTATTGTTGTGTTGTTAAGATTGTTTTATTTTATTATATTATAATAATGAATATACATAGTTATTGTATGTACTGCTTATTGGCAATGAACATATTTTATTAAAATAAATTTATTGAAGAACATTGATATAATATTACATACTACGTATGGAGGAGACACTACGAACAAAATCTGTGCGCTATTTTATTTTGCTCTAAGTTTTAAAAATTATTATATCTAGTTAGGTACTTACCGATGAAAGTTATTCCTTTGCACTTTTCCGTATTATTTGTGCAATATCGTAACACACACGAAGGCATATTTGATGCGTTTCACTTTAAAACAAAAAATGAGCGTGCAGTTACGCCATATATATGGCGTATGTTGAGCGGAAGTCGGAACATAAGTGATGTAGGCGGTGTCGTCTCCATATGTATATCTCAATGTTGAAGAACACCTTTTTTTAAATGTGGAAATAAGAAATTAACTTATTGCATTTATATATTAATGGAATATTTAATAAACCAATTCAGAAATTGATTATTTTATTTTCCTCTGAAAGCCGATATAAGTACCCACACCTACGTGTGTAAAATTAAAATATTTAACTATGTAATATACATAGAAATCTAATTTATAATATTATACTATACACTATAGCTTGACCGCAGTGGCTGTACCGCGCCCTAGGTATGTGCAGTGAGGCGGGGACCGGGTAAGAAAGAGCACGAGAGAAGTTATAAAGATACCTACGGAATGGCCGGTTCCCATGCCTCGCCGCGCACATACAGACGCGGTACAGCGGTTGCGGTCAAGCTATACTGTGTATCTATGTAGTCTAGCGCCATCCCACACTGTTATTATGTGGTCACAATTTATAGGTGTAAAAATAGTTTATTCTTAGAACTAACCAATACTTCGAAATCTGTCTGAAGCCGTTAGGAAAGAGATTAGTTATTTAGAAGCGCAGTGACACAAGTGTAATAATGGTGGCCAAATTTCTAAAAAAATTCACGTCGCGCGCTGCCGAAGTTAATGGTGTGTATTATACACACAGTGTGTACATGTCGTATAGGTGGAGAACATAGAGCAAGTACCTAATAATGCTGGAGAATTTTTGGATGGATTTATTTATGGTACCTAATTTTATCCAAAACGTCCAAAGACCAAAATACATCAATGTCACTTGTCAGCTCAATTGGCTCTTGATTGGGCTCTTTGTGTGCTGTTTGCAAGGCTGTTTGTTTTGTCAATGTCAAAGTACTAAAAAGTGCGAAGCAGATTTTGTCGTAGTCATAATTTATTTGAATGCAATTCTTGTACGAATATTTTTATCAAAATGTCGAGCCATATGGATAATGTGAGGACTGTTATTGATGGAACAGTAAAAGTACTGCAAACTTTCAAATGGCTTTTGGATTTGTACGTTTTGGTAAGTTATTCACTGTATCTTTAATAAACTGGAAGATATAATATTATGTATTTTTTTAATGGAATAATAAATTCATAAACTGGAAGATATAATATTATGTATTTTTTTAATTAGTACATAATATGTAGTTCTATATTTTATAAAACTAAATGTAAGCAGTAAGACATATTATTTTATGCATTTCTATAATGGAAATTCTATACAGTTTAAATATTTGTGTGCAGGAGAGTACTTTAAATCATAAAATGTATTATTTTTGCAGGATTTCTTTGTTGATAATCATTGGGATATGTTACCACAATCTTGGCGAGACACTTTTCAGGATATTGATCCACAAACCTTGGGATATTTGCTTCAAGATCATCCCACGAACCACATGTTCCCTTTATCCTTCTTAGCTCTTGTAAAATTTGTTAAAAGCATGAGTTTGCCAAGGAAGAGCACCTACCAGAGCTCTAATAAAAAAGTGGACATTGTTAATAATCAAAAATTGAGAAATATGTTTCTAAAACATGTGAAACTGAAGAAACGCCATGAAATAAGTCTGATGGCTAATGTTGTGAATGATGTGGCTAGGGCCAGTGGCTGTGATGCTGTTATAGATTTTGGATCAGGCTTGGGACATTTGGTACGAATGCTGTCATACAATTTTGGTCTGAAAACTGTTGGAATCGAATGTCAGAGTCAATTGACTGAAGAAGCTAGGTCTGTACTGTTGGTATGTATGGCTTTATTAACTGGTGTTTATTTTTTTATTTTTAACTATAACTTTGAAAACTCTGCCTATACTCTATCCACCGAGTCAAGTTAATATAGCGCTCTCTCTGTCACGTAATCCCATACAAATGACAGAGACAAAAAAAGTCAGTGGGCGTAAACCATTCTGAATGTACGTACACACTGCGCTACTCTTAAATAAAAATAGCTTTCTTCCCACGACTACACTTGCCTTTGTAATATAATAAGTAGGTGAAAAATTGGGCTAGTAGAAGTTTCTTAAAATAAATAAAAAAAGCTTTTATTAAATTAATGTATTTAATGTGAAGGAAAAAAAAACAAGAGTAATAAAATATCATTTATTTATTTTCATTATAATTTACGTAATTATTATAATTCAAAAAATCCCCGAAACAAAAATAATCTAAGTACACGCCAGGTCACGGAACAATAACAATAAAATATGAGCGCGTCTGCACAGTACGGGTACCACGATCAGACTAAAATATACACGTAGTCTGTACAATGCATTAACGGTTATCGCTGACCAATCACAAACAAGTCTATGTTTTCCGTATTAACTTGACTCGGTGGATAGAGTATAGTGCACTAGATGCATGGGCAGAGTTTTGCTTCAGTTATTTTTTGAGTGTGATTGGGATTCTTGTTTCAAGACCAGTATATTGATTTTATTATGTTGATGGCTGTAACCATTACTATACCTTATCAAAGGAATTAAATAAATAATTAATTTAGAATTTCTTTCATAATGATTTTAGTTAGTTAACTGAAACTATTAAGAAAGAAAAAATATCAAAGTCATTAGTGCTAAGAGATAGAAAGTGAAGAATATTACTTACTAAATATATTTTCAGACTTTCAAAGCTATGCAATTACTTTGGCCACAAGTGTATTACTAGATTAATTATGAATATAAAGTAGGTAATAATTTGTATAAATATTTTCAGAAAACTTGACCTAGAATTGGAGTACACAGCAAAGAAATATGTCAATATTGAGAACATAACCAGTCTTCCGAGACCCATACATTGCAACGAGACACTATCCAGTGCTGATCAGCTTGAAACTCTCTCATTGAAGGAAACAATTCACAACCACGGCCTTATTGGCTTACACCCATGTGGAAATTTGGGACCTTTATTACTAAAATACTTTGTACAGTGTAATAGAGCCCAATTTATTTGTCTTGTGGGTTGTTGTTATATGAAACTTAGTAGCGATGGCTATCCTATGAGCGAATATGTGAAAGGGCTGGATTGTGAACTGTCTTATGCAAGTAGAGAGATTGCTTGTCATGCAATTGAATCATACTGTGAGAAGCTTTGTAAAGGAGATTATAATGATTTAAAAGTGAGTAGTTGTTTATTTTTTAACACGGTTTTCATGATTAAAATGTTGTCAAGAATGTCCGAGAGATTTTGTACCTACATATATGTGCATTCGAGTATAATATGTATAAATAACATTAAAACATTGACTGAAATTTGCACCTTATTTCGATGTGATAATTATGAAAGTCAATAGACAATAAATAAACATATTATACAATAGACTCTATTGTATAATATGTTTATTTATTTATTTTAATAAATAAATAAATAAACACACTGTTTATTTATTTATTTTAATAAATAAATAAATAAACATATTATATAACAATAGAGTAAATAAATACCTGAGGTTGACCTAATGGTCAACCAACATTTGTTAACAATGATTCTTAAATATAAATATTACATAACATATTATAGTTCTTGTGATAAAGTAACAAACAATTAGAGGTTAACACAGCATGCGCCAATTATACAGAGCTATTTCTTAAAAGTAGGATACTTATTATTGGTTTATTTGAAAACTCTGCCTAGTGCTAGATGCATGGGCAGAGTTTTGCTTTAGACAATTTTTTAGTGTGATTGGGATTCTAGTTTATTGTGTGGAAATGATTTTCATGTATAAATTTACTTGGTATAAAGAAAACAATGTTCATTAACAGGTACATGCCTTCAGAGCAGCACTTGAAAGGGTCCTAGTGGACCATGATCCGAATCTGCGACATTCACCCATCAGAAGTGTGAAACATACCGACAATATGACTTTTGAAAGGTAAGTCCACTGATAATGTATAAATAATTGTAATCAGTGTGTGTAGGAAAACTACTTAATACCATAAAATATGAAATAATAATTCTATCATAACTATATGAGAGAGCCAAATGGAAAAAATAACTCTACCGACATATTGGGTACTATGATATGATACTCATTCACCTGCACATAAAAATTAAAATAATTATCATTTTTCCTACTCATACTTGGATAAAAAAGAAACTTAATTACAGCTACAGCAAAGTCGCACTGGGCAGACTTTCAGTAACGACAATGGACACTTCAAAAAGCACATCCGACCTTGCTCAATGGAAACGGGTAGTAGTACTATACACTTTGCGACTTGTATTAGCACCGTTGGTGGAAACTGTTATATTGCTGGACAGATTGTATTATATGATGGAGCATGGTGAGTTCCCTTTTTATATTTTTTCATGTCTGCTGAACTTGCCTTCTTACTAAAATTATAATATTATTTAAATATTTTATCTATGTTTACTGTTCATGGATTGGAAAAATATTTGTCGCAAATTGAACTCATGTTGTAAAGTAGATCTAGATCCGACAATTTTCTTTATAAATTAGCTAGATTCTTTGTAGGGTTTTGACTGAAAGAGATTACAATATAATATAACATTTATTAGATACATGACATTTCACAATTTTATACAAAACACACAAATATATATTTTTACATAATATGTATTATAATATACCGAAATCAAAATTGTATCCATAACCTATTTTAATTACGGTACAAATCTGGTCAAATATTGCAGTAAGTAAATGAATGTTGCCATGTTAAAAGTTTTGATTGTAAAAATTATACATTGTTCAAATTTATGAAATACTAACTATATTGTGTTGTTTTAATAATCACATAAGTACTTATAAATCTTACGGTGTTTTCTTTATATCCGTTAATTGTATGGAAATAGCAACTTCATGTTGATACTTTACACAATAAAATATAGTTATCCGTTTCAGTTTTAATATAAATTTGTTACAAATAATCAAAATCTGTGCTGTCTAAATTTGTTTTTGATTTATTAAGCAATTTTGGAAAGTGTTGCCAGAATTAATATTCTGTAAAATTATTATTAATCGATATAGACCAAAGCGACAACAGCAAAACAACTGAACGCGCTTTTCACGCTGTTCGTAAACAGCGCTTTATAGGCGACAAAAGCAACAGTGAGAACAATTTTGGCACATTTATACACCGACTTAATTAATAAAGAAATTATAACACATGCCCTTTGGTCTCATAAAATATAAAAATTACATTGACCTTTTTATTAACTGAATAACACAATATTTTAATTATTATACATTTCAGGTATCCACTGCGAAATACACCCGGTATTTGATCCTAATATTTCTCCAAGAAATCACGTCATGATCGGCAGAAAAATGTTTACATGATTAAAAAAAATGTATACAATTATATTCATCTTTTATTTCAAATCAGCTTCCCTTTCGTATGTACAATTCCTGCTACTAATAATCCACACGCATCTGCTTACCTAATGAATTTAACTACAGTATGTAAAACAAAATTAAAAGAATAAGGAGATTGTTAGTCTGCAATGTACCCAACTCCTTTAATCTCAATTGATAATACTAAGTAGGTACGACTTAATAATTACAAGCTAAAAGGCGATCATTTTTTCACAAAACCTCATTTCCAACCTGCAATCACACATACATCAGGCGGCAGGCCTTATACATATACCTAAAATAAAGTAGAAGTAGTAGATATTTAGTGTAACGTGACATTTACAACAAAAATATGTGTAATAAAATAGCGTAGGAATTGTATTCAGTGTAGGTAACTACCTATATTAATAATTATAATCTAAATAGTTTGTTCTTTGATACCATAAAATGCCAAGTCGGACGAAAGAAGAGAATTGACAAGATTTTTGGAAGGTAATAGAATTGGAACTTCAAATATCAAAGCAGTTAGCCTAAGACTTAAATTAAATACATTTATATTATCCATTCTGAACCAATTATTTATGCATATAGCGAATTATCGCATATAATTATTACAAGTAAGTAGATAGGTAATCTTTAAATAATAGTACAGAATCCCGAAGTCAATTTTAAAATATTGGTCACTACCTATCTACCTAATGTTCCTTGTAGCTTTCTTTTCATTTAAGTAATGCATTTTTAGGACAAATATTTAATAAACATAATTAAACAATAATAGCCAATTATTATTCTACATCGTTAAAAATAGCCAATAAAGCATTGAGATATACAGATGGAGACGACACCGCCTACATTACTTATGTTCCGCTCAACATTCGCCATATGGCGTAACTGCACGCTCATTTTTTATTTGTTTTAAATTGAAACGCATCAAATATGCCTTCGTGTTTGTTACGATATTGCACAAATAATACGGAAAAGTGCAAAGGAATTACTTTCATCGGTAAGTATCTAACTAGATAATAATTTTTAAAACTTAGAGCAAAAAATGGCGCACAGATTTTGTTCGTGGTGTCTCCTCCATACGAAGTAATATTATCTCAATGCAATAAAGATACATTTTATCCTTGCTATTAGCTCTATCCTCTATCGAAAATTTGTAAGAGAAGAAGTTTAGCGTCACGGAAAATTAGCTAGATAGGAATTAATTGTAAATAATATCCTGAGATCCTGGACTATAAAGTGCTTAGATAAAGGGATAAATAAGAAAGACTGGATATGTAAGAAGCTAGATCTATCTTCGCTACATACGAAAAACAGATTTATAAGTCAACACTTCAGTTTTTTTATTGAAGAATGTTTTTCTATTATTAATTACTTCCAACTAGTGTTTATTATTTTACTAGACATCGATTTTTAAGAAGCCAAATTGATTTGGTCTATCTAATATCTACCTTTACATTATAACATGTGAAATTATATGGAAATTATCAAATAAACTAAAAACAAATTTCCATATAAATATGGTAACTTTGGGAATCGAATTACATCGAGCGTACGTATCATACGCAAAACTACAGTATTGAACTATCTACATTGTGGGCCCAATCCTTAAGTCTTTAATATACATATTTAAAAACCCAATTAGGTACATACTTATCCGCAAAACATTGATCCAGTTCAATTTATACAAGCCCATAGTCGTTTAACGTCGAAATCGAATTCCATAATTGAATTAAGAACATCTCGGAGACCATTTTGCTGGCGACTGAATAGCCAATAAACGATTACTGTTTAAAAGTACCTAACCGTTTTTAACGACGCCATTGGTCAATATTGACTTACGTCAAATTCTGCAATAGTCATGAATATTGCCAGTTACAAAATGTTATCGTGAAAATTTGATTGCTTTTCAAGCGTGGCCACGACATGCTTGTAAATCTTTTGTAATATTACGTTCGAGTCATATAGGATCAGGCGTTAGCTGGAGGGTGTGTTGGTAGCATTGGAGCGGGCTCTTCGTCAGAATCTTCGGAATGTACTCGCGTGAACCGTCGTCGATCTAGAAGCCTCCGTAGTTTGAACTCACCGTGCCCGTACTCCCAGCGTCGGCGAGATACACCTTTACGACCTATATTAATATTTTAAAAAATAATTCGAAATGTGGATCTTTCTATTAAATTATTAAACTAATTATTTCTGAATCTTAAAGATAATCTTAACTAAGGTATTAAAATATTTTGAGAAAATTATTCAATGTATGTAAGTAAGAAAAGAACTAACAAGATTTATCTAATACTAGCTGTGCCCTGCGGTTTTACCCGTAGTGCTCCACTCCTGTTGGCCGTAGCGTGATGATATATAGCCTATAGCCTTCCTCGATATGTGGGCTATCTAACACCGAAAGAATTCTTCAAATCGGACTAACTAGTAGTTCCTGAGTTAAGCGCGTTCAAACAAACTCTTCAGCTTTATGTATTAGCATATTAGTATAGATTCTGCATAAATACAGATGATGAAACTATTGGATAGATTCTGCACAAAATAATTCCAAAAAAAAGAATGCAAAACTTGCTAGTAATTTAAAATTCTCAATTTATGAACATTTTAATAATAATTATCAGTAAAATTTCGCTCCTTTAACTTCTACTCAAAATCTTATTTTTATAAAATAATGTAGTTGTACAATAATTTGCAAATTAAAATAAAATGAAGTCAAACATAAAGACAGACATGCAAAAGGTGCAATAAAATAAAAACACAAAAAGCTTCAATAAATATATTTCAGTAAATACACAATCACAATTACAACTAACGCAGGTATATTTGGACGATCTCAATATTTCTTAAAACTACACAAGTTTATAAATAAAAATAAAATCAATATTATGTAGAAATAAATTAATTTCAGATCAACTTCAAGAGATCATTTTAATTCATTATATTATTCAGATTTTATTAGCTTCATTTTTATCCATTAATGTACATAGATTATATTATCTCATATGACGATTTTATATCTTTATGCTCTTTGTATAACATTGTATTGTATAATATATAAAAAATCGAATAAACATACAATTAATCTCATGGTCAATGGATTTAAAATTCATGAATTCATTTTTAACGCCAATAAAATTTTCCAGTCATGCATTTATTTGCATGAATAATAATATTAAAAAATAACATTTATTTATTTTTTAAATTGGAATGAAAGTAAGAATTTTTAAAGTACATCGAAATAACGAAAAAAAAACATAAGGAACTGGTCACAGGCATGCAAACAAAATAGTGCGATACAAAAAAAAATTGAATTCCTTACTAAGAAAAAAACATTTAATTTAAAAATTACCAATTACACAAATGACGTTTTAAACATATTTTATTTACCTATCATAGTTTGTAACGAGCTTTTGCTTTTTAGAATGCCGTCACTTGTGTATTAATACACACAATACAGATTATAAATATCCATACACTTATAAGACACTTCATATTTTAATAAGCAACACAGTTCAATACAAAAATAGTATGTATAATTTTATTGTTTCCTTGAAACTTTGCAAAAGCTAAAGGCTATCATGTTAATTGCCTTTGTTATTGAAGTAATTGGTTATAATATGCAGATAGGTACATTGCAATCCAATTAAATTAATGGAATGAGGACTGAGGTAGTTAATATCACAATTTCTAAACTTCCAGTGTATTTTACTTCCTGTATATCTAATTTTAAACGACTAAATACTATGTTGCTTATTAAACGATGTAGGTACAATTTGTGACGATTTTGTGTATTTTTAAGGGTTGCCACTAATTTGTGCTTGATTTTTATTAAATTATCACATTTTTTGTACGGTTACCGTAAAGTTTCACAAATAATACTCAGATTTTTCGAAAAGTAAATATTATCTCATTAAATATAAATTAAGTAGTAGTATGATGTAAAATATTACATATTTCTACACGTTAAATCTTAATAAACCGAAGTTAGATGCAGTTCAGTTAGGGCTAAAATCTAAATTATATTATGCTACTAGCTCATCAATTAGCAATAAAGTACATACTCTATGTTTAACCTTCGTTAACTGTATTACTCACACTTAACCATTGAAGTAAATTACCATAATATACTATAATGCTGTCCAACATATAAAAAAATACAATTACAAATAAAAAAATATTTAAGAATTAGATACACGGAACTAAAAGAACCATATTACAGTCACCCACTAAAGCCTCGTATTAGTATTTGTTTAGCAACAAAGTTGAAAATCAAAGAGAATGCATTGAGGAGTTGCTCGCAATCCTTCGAATAGGTCCAGACATGAGGCAAAATTTTTGTTCAACTATTGCTCAACAAATTGGAAGCCTCGTATAATAAATAAAGTAAAAAAAAAAAAAAACAACAAAAAAGCACGCTTTGGCACTCATAAAATTATTAGGTCACTTTTTTGATAAAGTACAAAGTTTGAATGTAATCGTTGAAACTTGAAACCTATGTCAAAATTGAGTCTGAGACAGTGTAAAGGACTTGGTTTCAATTGCAAACATACAGGTGTAGTTAAAGCGTTTTATAGCATTTAAATGCTTAATAAATGAAAAATTAAAAACAAAAACATAAAATCCCATCTCATGATAGAATTTTTTCTATCCGTCAAAAATTTCTAATAAAACCACTTTTTAATACATATGTGAGATATTTTTAAAGACAAACAGACAAAAATTGACTTGTCTCGTGATTGATTTCTTTCTCACGTTTTATAGCACCCAAATCACTACATAGTATAAAACAAAGTCGCTTTCTCTGTCCCTATTTCCCTATGTCCCTTTGTATGCTTAAATCTTTAAAACTTCGCAACGGATTTTGATGCGGTTTTTTTAATAGACAGAGTAATTCTAGAGGAAGGTTTTAGTATATAATTTATTTGGTTTTAGACAAAGCGGGCGAAGCCGCGGGCGGTAAGCTAGTGCTTTATAAATGAGAAAAAAAAAATCGCCTTCCTTGTGTTCGAAGTTGTACTATATATTTTTTTTGTTTAAGCATCAAGTGGCAACCCTACTTGTCCGCATACACATCGCGCTCATCGTATCGCTTACCGCGGTTCCTCGCGTTGAGCAGCGCGACGGCGGCGAGCGCGAGCAGCGCGGCGCCGCCCGCGCCCAGCGCGCCGCCCGCCGCGCCGCCCCACTCCCACCCGCTCGACACGCTCACGCCGCTCACCTCTGCGGACGCGGTTACTTACTAACACCCGTTCTTATTCATCCCTACTAATATTATAAATGCGAAAGTAACTCTGTCTGTCTGTTACGCTTTCCCGTTTAAACCTCTGAACCGATTTTGATGAAATTTGGCACAGACAATCTTTAGACCCTGAGAAAGAACATAGGCTACCTTTTATCAAAGCACTAGCATATTTTTTGAGTATAGAGTAGATTAAAAAGTAATTTAATTTTAAAACCAATGTTGGGAATAATTTTAATATTAACCTCACACACACATCTCATTAAACTTTGCAAATGCACAGATCAAAATTTGTTTTGTATGCACAACATGCTCCCAACTATATTTTATGCCCTACGAGCACACTGCTTACCCCTGCTAACGTGGTTAGTCACTTACATCCATTCTTGACTATCAGTTAGTAAATTATACATTTTTACCACAACATGCAAACCTCACCCCGCTACCCTCAAAGCCATTAACAAAAATTATATTAGATAATTCGTACCAAAACTTCCCACCCACGTGTCATGCTCACATTGCTAACCTCTGCGGACGATGTTAGTCACTAACGGCTGTTCTAGACGATCACGTTATACATTAATACTACACTCATACTATATTAGTTTTTTTTGAAAATAGATAAGAGTGAACTAAATATATCACTGAGAATAAAAAAAATCACTGAGATATCCAAAAGTTTAAATTTTGTTAATCCTTTATAATACATAATTTGTGCATCATTTGTGCATCAAATGCTTAATCTACATATTACCTATCCTAATCATTTACCTAAATTTTTATACAACAATAATTGTATAAAATATACAAGTACAACTGTACAAAAACACTATATACAGAATGTTTCAAAAACAACTACTCACCAACAGTAGCTGTAGGCTTAGCGGGCAGCGCTTCAGTCGTAACATCATTTGCGGTTTCATTCTTCAACAACAAGGATTCGTCCAGAAACTTGTACACTTTGTGCGGGTCGAGTTCCGCGACGTACACAGTGCTGCCATCTGGCGATACGGCGACATCGTGCGGGTTTCTGAACGAATCGCCCGGTGCGAATGTTTGTATCAGACGACCGGACGTGTACTCTATGACGTAGCCCCGTACGGGTATACCGGTGAGTGCTGGCCCGTTGACTAGGTAGAGGCGGCCACCTAAATTATTTTATTGTTTAATACTTAAAAATACAAAGGGAAATGCGTATCACATCTATGTCGGTAAGGCATTTTTCTTATAGTCGAGTTGTCTTATGACGAAGATTGAACCAAGACCCATCTTATTCAATAAGAAAGAGAACCCAGAATTTCAAATATTTAAATCAATTCAAAACTCTTTATTTTCCTCGTACATGGTTAGAAAGGTGTTAAGTACGTTCAATATTTTATCACATATACTGCCATTGTAAATTTTTAACAAATTAATATCATACAGTCAAATACAAATTAATTAATTAATTATTTAAATAAATTTACAATGAAATTTATTCACCTTACTAGACTTTTTTAATCATATCACATAACAATGAGCTACCACATTTCCTCCACATTTCACTACACAAACATACACACAAAAAAAAGCTCACCCTGTATAGGCGAATAGGCAACACTGAAGAGCCTCCGCCCAATCAGCCAATGCGAATACGAGTGTATGTATGTCCCGTTGTCAGCTCGGAAACACGCGATCCTGCCTCTCTCTCTATCAGCTGTGCAAACTGCGTTTTTATCTTCGGCTATCGTTAGCGCGTGTGGTACGTTAAGAGTGAACGGTGTTTGACCGGTGCCTGAGGAAATTATGGATAAGTTAAAGGATAACTTGGGAAAAAAAATATAAGGAAATAGATAAAAAAATGGTAGAGTAGGTAAATAATAAGTTTTTTTTATGAGTAATAAAATCTTTAAACCTATAAGCTGTGACTGTCACTCGAACGTTCGAAATGATAAATTTAGTAGCATATTAGGGCACCACCCTGTATATACAACTTATCTTTTATTATAATATTTGCAAATAAAACTGTATCGGTTACCGTAGAATGTGATGAAATAATATTGGTCACAATAAGTACATAAGTAAGTAAGTACATAAGCAGCATAAAAAGAACACGGCAGTGTGAAAAACAAGTGATGCCGATTGTATTACAAGATGAATTTTTATCTTTGCTAACAAAAGATGAAAAAAAAAAACAATCCCACTCAAAAATCATTTGGTTTTGATTGTTGGTATTAAACCATCAACAAATCTACTTAAATAGCACTTGTAAGCAAGTTTATCTATTAAATTATGACTTACGTCGTCCCCACTGTAGTATCTTAGTCCCATCTGCCTTATACTTTATGATCCTTGTGTTACAATAGCCATCTGCTACGAAGAAGTCACCGCTAGAGTGGACCGCCACTGAGCTGGGTTTGCAGAAGTGGTCGTCGTCATCGCCGGGCACAAATCTATTGAAGTCAAGTGCAAGGGAAATATAGTAGTATAATAGTTAGTATTTAGAAAATATTCTAACGAATTTTAAACGCGACTACGCGATAATATCATCACGCTAAGACCAACAGGAGCGGAGCACTGCAGGTAAAACCGCGGGGCACAGCTAGTTACAGTATAATATAATGAATAAATCTAATTTAAAAAGTTTTATTTCTAAATTTATAAATCGCGTAAAATCAAACACGAGTAATTAGTATCCCAGGTCAGTGTAAAGAATTGAAATGATTGAGAAACTCATTTTGTTTCACTAATTTTGGTGGGGCTATTACCAGCGAGCATTTTGTAATAACGCGTTCGATTTAAAATCAGTCGTGGGGAAAAACCGCAAATGTGGCTGGTTGTATGTATTTTGCTTCTTTCATAAAATCACGCGGTTAGAAACCACTGCGTTTTAGGAATTAGGAATTAAAAAAGTACCATGCTTATTACTTATAGTATTTTATTTATCATCAATTTTGAAAAAATTTGAATGAGTAACAAAGACCTATCATCTAAGAGCATCTTCTCTCACCAACAACTTTGTTTTAAAAATATATTGTTAAGTATTAACAAGTTAACTACATACAACTTGTTTCTTATCCCACACACACACACAGTGTGGAGTAAGGTTTATTTTAGTCATTTGATAAGGATATTATACACTTATAAGCAATGACCTATTATACTAGTAGACGCGGCATACGCCAACGTCATTGCACTAAAAAACAGCCTAATTAATACATACCTACTGACTAACGCATTATCACCAATACAGTTGTTCTCTCTTTCACTCTCACGCACGAGATATAATACATGTCTCACTCATGTACTTCGTAATAACAACTGCCGATTAAAATATAAAAAGAACGTCCAGCCACGACGCTGAATGGTGCGTGACTAAGTGAAACTCGGGCACTTAGCTGAGTTTTTTCTTGCCAAAATAGAGAGCGGGTAACGTATCTAGCTCTTTTATATAGGTATCATAGCTTATAAGTCAAACATATGTATGTGACCAGAGCATCTGACCCATAACACAAATATTCACTGAAGATAACTACATACTAACATTATTAACACAAAAATTAATGAGAATCATAAGAACTGATTTGATGATACTTGGCTGTGATATAACATTGTTTTGTACCAGAATAAAACATAAGCTACAGAAATAAATCATTTTTTCGTTGTAAATAAACTCCTAGTAATGAAATTATAATTTAAATCTATAGTTGTGGTCATATAATTAAGAACGATTTGAAGTACTAGAAATTTTTATTTAAATAATGTCATACACAGAGATGTACACCTTCTGAGAAGCAACTAGTTATGTCATAAAATAGCCACATTAATAGAGCAACTAAGTTTAAGAATAAATAATAAAATCGCCAACAATTTTTTTTCAAAAATAATTTATTTTACCAAAGCAACACATTCAAATAGCAGTGAAGCTGGACAAATAATTAAGAACGATTAATTTATCTGCTCGGGAATTGTTTTGTATGACACTTTCAATTAAAAATTTACAATAATATGTTGCGCGAAAAATTTATAAAGCAAATTAATACATTTTTAACTAAAAATAATATTTAATAGCATGTCCACGGCTTTTAATTACTGCTTTACACCGGCGAGGCATTGACTCTATTTATTTTTGACATTTTGCTACAGAAATAGAGTTCCATTCTTCTAAAAAAACGTCCTACAGCTCCATTAAAGTTCGACACTGTGTATTTGAAACCTTTTTCTTTACCTCGAACCACAGATTCTCTATTGGGTTTAGGTCAGAGCTGTTAGCTGGCCAGTCCAAAACAGAAACTGACGGCGCTGTTAGAAATTCCTTTACAGTGTGTGCAGTGTGCTGGGTCATTGTCATTCTGGAATGTCCAAATAACCGGTAGAACTTCTTCAGCATAAGGTAGCATTGTTTCTTCCAGTATATTTTTATATTGGAATTGATCCATGTTACCTTCTATCAACTTTACAGGTCCAACACCATGTCCAGAAAAGCACCCCCAAATTTTCACATTTCCACCACCTTGCTTTAATGTAACTTTCGTGTACTTAGGGTCGAATTCTGTATTCGGAGGACGTCGAAGATAACGTTTTCCATCGGAACATACTTTGTTTATTTTCGTTTCGTCAGACAAAAGAACATTTTTCCAATTTCGCACAGTCCAGTGTTCATATTTTCTTGCAAATCTAAGCCGGGCTTGCCTGTGACAAAGTTTCAAAATGGGTACTTTTCTTGCTATCCGACCATGCAATTTTTTAACCGACTTCAAAAAAAAGGAGGAGGTTATCAATTCGGCCGGTATATTTTTTTTTTTTTTTTTTTTTATGTATGTACACCGATTACTCCGAGGTTTCTGAACCGATTTACGTGATTCTTTTTTTGTTCGATGCGGGATGGTGTCGAATTGGTCCCATAAAAATTTTATTCGGATAGGCCCAGTAGTTTTTATTTTATGAGCATTTTTGTCTGTAGGTATTTGTAAATTTTTCTTCTACCAAACGTCTTCGAATAGTGCGTGCTGAGATTGCTGAAGGGTTATTTTCCCCGAAATATTCTTTTCTCAGCTCATTGGACCCCTTAACAGGATTTTGTTTGAGTTGAGTAAGTTGAGTAAGCCATACGGACGATGTTTAGGTCATCTCGAGGAGTTGTTTTTCTCTGTCTTGGCATACGTGGGACATCCGAAGTTGTTTAATACGTATCAAAATGTCTTATGGCGTGGAAAACCATAGTTTTTGAACATTGCAGATGATCAGTTATATTTTTATAAGACTAATTCTTCCCGCGAAGAATTATTATAACTTCCCTAGTAGATTTATCACAACTTTTATTTTTTTAATAAGAAGTAATCACTTTTAATCTTTTGCATCACTTAATGGCGCCAAAATTATACAAACAGTAACCTACAACCACAAATCGAGTCGAGTGTTCACTATTTAAATTTGAATAAAAGTATAAACTATTTAGCGTTCTTAATTATGTGACCAGCCAGTAAATAGGAATACTATGTTTAGAAGTAGTGTAAAAAGTTTGTGTATTAATTTTCAGGCTAATCACGTGTATTAATGAATACAGTGATTAATTGGAAAAGTATTTCTATATCGAGCAAAATAAAAATAAATATGTACATGAAATTAGTTATGCATCTTAGTCTGAAAAAATCTTCCCTTTGTATCAGCGTTCTTAATTATATGACCACCACTGTATACTAATATTATATAGCTTAAGAGTTTGTTTGAATGCGCTAATCTCAGGAATTACAGGTCTGATTTGAAAAATTCTTTCATGCTAGCCTTTTGAGGAAGGCTATAGGCTATCATGATGCTAAGACCAACAGGAGCGAAAGAATGCGGGTAAAGTCGCGGCAAGTTGTTTATATTTATACTAGGTAAGGAAATTTTTAAGGAATACCTTTTTTGTCCCCAGGCTAAAAGTCTATATTACACTCACTTCTCTCCAAGTTTGAGCGCAGGCTCCTTCCTATTGTCTGGTGTAAACTTGAACACTTGGTGGAGGGCTACATCTGTCAGCCACACATTCCCTGATGCATCCACAGTTATTCCATGGGGCATATAGAATCTGTATAAAAATAATATCAAAGGGTAAATTCATTTGGAAATAAGAATACCTAGCTCAATTTTGGAGCTGAATTTCTAAGGACTTAAATAAATGTACTATTTTATTGAAAAGTCATGTTTTTTGTTTCTTTAATTATGATTACAATCTTGTTTAATTATATTATAATGCATACAGATATCTATATTAATATTATTAATTTGTAGTTTGATTTTTTTGAACAAGGTGACATCAATAAATACTAGTTTGAATTGTAATCCTTATACCACTTAAAGGTATAAGGATTACAATATCAAATAAACAATTTTAATAATCTATTTATCAAGGAAGTTGAGTCTATATAAATTTACACTACGGAAAAATGAATAATTTATAATATTAGTCAATACAAGTCTATATAACTGCATTAAAAACAACCGACTTCAAACTTGCACTTGCAACATTTACAAATACAGACAAAAATGCTCATAAAATAAAAACTACTGGGCCTATCCCAATAAATTTTTTATGGGACCAATTCGACACCGTCCCGCATCGAACAAAAAAAGAATCACGTAAATCGGTTCAGAAACCTCGTAGTAATCGGTGTACATACATAAAAAAAAACATACCGGCCGAATTGATAACCTCCTCCTTTTTTAAAGTCGGTTAAAAATGTCTGTATTTGCATATATAAATATGTATGAATGGAATTATAAAATACAAAATATCAAGACAGTGATAATAATAAATAAAAAAACTTTGAACAAGTTACTTAGTATTTACAATATTTGAATGATATTTTATATCAATAATTCAAATCTATTAAATAATTAATTACTACATTTACTTACAGATTTTCTCCCCAAAGGTCTACTAATTCACCAGTATTATTAAATACCAAAACTGTAGGACTAGTAATGGGAATTTCTCCTATACCCTGATACACATTCCTTATACTGAATGTGCTTGCATCCCATACATTTGAGGCTCGGTGAAAGACGTGAATTTGCCCAGACGAATCTATGGCTACTCCGGACACTTGGCCCATTTTCACTGAAGGATCTGGCCAATCACTCACCAGTTTTGGTGCTAAAAATATTGTATTAGTAGAAATAAACTAATAATGTTATGTCAAGCAATATCTCCTGTTTAGCAAAGAAAATTTTTTCAAAAATATTTACGAAAAAGTGCAATGAATGGAATATCTTTTATTGTATCTAAACATTACGTTTTACATGAATAAAATTAAAAATATTCATTGTTATTATTGATCAGTTTTTATATTCATGAAATGATAAAGTAAACAAACTTACAATGTACAATTTTTCCAAGAGCAGCATCCACTTTAGCGTATTGTTCTCGCTCGTCAAAGAAACTCCTTGAAAAATATCCATCTTCTGGATACTAAAAGTAATTATTAAGGGTATTAACATAATGAAAATTGGATTTATTTATTAATTAAATAATGATACATACTCTACGAGCAGAAACACAATTTATCAGCGATAATAAAATGAAAAATGTATCTAATTTGTAATTAGATATACAAGCACTACACTTCGACATTATGATTAAAGTAATTGAAACATTTAAAACTTGAACGAATTGATTTTCTTCAATTTTACACACGAATTTCCAATTTATTGTTTTCGCAAATAAAATAAACTTCACCGACTACCGAGATAGAATCGTGAATGACTGTATAGTGTATGACAATTGACAGATGAATTGAATTGGTGAGTGATGACGTAGATATAGTAACGTTCATGAATGTGAACTTGTAAAAATGTAAACCAATGGGTTTTACCGGTTTTACCAGTACCGATTTTTCCATTATATTTGTTAATTAGCATCATTTGAAAATACCTTAAATTTTCAAATGATAATAAATATATTATATTATTAGATCAGACAATATGTAAATAAGAAACTTTTATAATTTATGATTTATCGTGAAAATATGTAATAAACTTATTTCGTATTTCTATTACTCTTAAATAACGAGATTATTAGTAGTAAGATAGTATTTATCGAAAACGTTCTTGAACATGGTGGGACTGATCATTTTTACTGTACTGTATGTTTTTTACCCTTTCACGAAAATTCTAGACGGAATTTGATGAAACTTGACAGTAGTTTTCTCATGTGTTATTACTGATGTACCACATCTGAATAAATAAAACTGTAACACAGTAGAATATATATAATATAAATATATAATAAATGTTACAGTAAAATTTTATTACCGGTATGATTAGGCAATTTATTTCCCCGAAACTCCTTGGATAAGCATGTAATCTTGACTATTGTACTGTAAAGATGATAGGTGCTGTGGTGCTGTAGTAATTGTGAAGTCGTAAGTATAAGTAATTTAATGTAACGTGTAAATTGTAGGTATTAATACAATAAAATAAATATTTTATGCTTTATACTAATTTTATTTTTATAAGTATGCAGCATGCACAATGAGGTGCAATAACACCAAAAGAAAAGTGACTCGGTAAATAAACCCATCTCTGAATGGGAATAATAGCCACTTTTCTTGCGCATAGAGCGTTTATCACGCACACATTTCTGTCGATTTACGTGCTAAATCTTAGACATTAGACAAGAACATTTGCGCCTCGTCTTGTATTCTTTGCAATTTCTTCACAGCAGTGGTGGAAATGCTGGTTAAAGTCCCCAATCTTGCGATATTGGTGTGGAGTTTCTGCATTAAAAAGTGACGTGTCTTTATAGACTTCGAATCTGCTGGCGAAGAATTGACCAGTCGCCTGTGATAGAATACCAGTTTGTTTAAGGATTTCTGGAGTTTCCGAGTTTTGGGCGCCGTTTTATCGGTGTCATCGGCGTCTCGTATGTCATTGTTCCTTGGAATAAAGTTCACAGATTTTTTCTGGGGCTTGGGACTAATCTTGAACACCTTGTCATTCCTTTTCTTATAAAGTGATGTGTTATTGCCACCAACATAGTATTTGCTGACCAGGTCTGCGTAGTCATCGCGTGGTAAACTTGAGAATATGCTATGGAAATGTTGTCCAATTTCATCTCGTAGAGTTTTCGATACTGTGTTTTGTCTTAGGTTGGTAAGCCTTCTTTGTAAATCGTAAAGCTTGTTCAAATGCTCCATTCCACCGGCAAGTCCCGCTTGCCCGAGTAATATCATGTTAAGCTTTTTCATCATCTTTTTCATGTTATCCCTGTTGTTGTCCAATTGTGCGGAGCTCACTACTTTCGTTTTCAAAAGTTGCCCGTGACGATTCTGCAGGTACTTTAGCTCTTTAAATAATGTGTTAGGATCGCCAATATTTCTCTTCAAAGATTCAAGAGCTTCTGTGACTTTTTTCAATAAGCTTACCCGCTTTTTAGGCATGTCAACACACAATTGAGGCTGGTAAGTTTTATTTTTATTCATTTCTGTGTGATTTTGATCCAGATGTTTGCTTCGAGTCCATTCTCGTAGTTCAGCTTGGAAGGCCTCTTGGTCCCCTACGGAACCCATAATACTCAAAAATATATCTGCGTCATTGTCCTCTATAGTGATTTTATTCCTATTTTTAGCTTCACTCAACCAATTTTTACCCTCTTCTGTTTTTAAAGCTTCTCTCATTTCATTTGTAAGATAAATTCGCGCCGAAGTAATAACTGTGCTCGTGTCGGATACTTCATTGTCCTGAATGATTTGTCCCTTTTCATTATGATTTGAATTATTAATCGGGATAAAGTCGGGAGCAGCCTCTACATTTGTATTTTTATTACTCTCTTCAGTAATGGAACTCTTGTTCGTTTCTATACATTTGCCGGAATCTGCTTGATTTTGGGGGGCATTTTTATTATAAATCAGGGGGCTTTTAGGATTTCTGCCCGCATCACCGGACTCTGAAACACTCGTGAGCCTCTTCTTGTTGACATGTGTTTCATGTACAACGGGAGATTTGGATTGTCGTTTGTTTCGATCCATCCTTGGAGTTGGTGAATCTTGGACGATAGTTGTGTCTGGTTGAAGATTTTTGATCTTGTTTGGGTTAAGGTTTTCGTTGGGTATGTTGGTGTATATGGGATTGTAGGAGAATACGTAAGGGGAGTTAATGGGTAGGCCGGAGAAGGGAAGGGTGTTACGACAGGCGTGTACTAAGTGACCGCGACGGGTACAGCCGCTGCAGAAGTGCTGGTAGTGCTTCTTGGTTTGGAAGTTTTGTTCCAGTTTCAGAGTTATATCGATCTGTAAAGAAAGTTGTTTTATGGTCATATTGTCGGACTTTTTATATTTGTAAAGAGAATTTAAATTATCTATAGTCTAGACAACATTAAAATATACCATTTCTCTTAACTAATAAAAATAATGTGTTGAATTATAAATGTTTTGGCCAATTCAGAATTTGGGATGTGAAAAATATTTACAAAATCGCTAATACATTGCAATTTCATGAATTTACAGTGACACACACAATAATTACTCATTCAAAATCTATAAACCATACCGTATTATGGTATCGTCTCCACACATCGGGGCAGTGGCTCGCCGGGTGCCCGTTCTGGCCGCACTCCTTGCAGTTCACGTTGTGCCAGTTGGAGCAGTTCCGGCACATGTTCGAGTAGATGTGGTTTGGTGAACCGCACTGGAAATTATGATTTATTAGAGCTAGCGCGCACGAGCAACTTTTGTCTCCGCAACTATTTTGTCTGTCCCATCAACTCTATGGGGAGTTGCGTCGCTACGTGCGCGCACTTTCACACTAGCCCATAGGTGGAAGAGACACAAGTGATAACTGCGTTAAAAACAACCGACTTCAAACTTGCACTTGCAAAATTTACAAATGCCTACAGACAAAAATGCTCATAAAATAAAAACTACTGGGCCTATCCGAATAAAATTTTTATGGGACCAATTCGACACCATCCCGCATCGAACAAAAAAAAGAATCACGTAAATCGGTTCAGAAACCTCGGAGTAATCGGTGTACATACATAAAAAAAAAAAAAAAAAATATATATACCGGCCGAATTGATAACCTCCTCCTTTTTTTTGAAGTCGGTTAAAAATAGTTGCGGAGACAAAATAGTTGAGGAGACAAAAGTTGCTCTTGCGCGCTAGCTCTTAGTGTTTCTTTTTGTACTTAGTAAAGGGGTAGTAGTCAGTGATATTATAGAAGGTATATGCAATGAACATTTTTTTTCTATACTGCAATCAGCCATAGACTATCAGCAGATGAATACATAGATTTTTAGTTATAGCAAAGTATGAAAAAAGATCTTTATACTAATTATAGGGAAAAATAAAAATATATAATTGAAAACTGAACCATATTGATTTTAAATTGACACTATATAATGGGATTTGAAAGTATTAAAAAAATGTAATTATCCTAGACACGAAAGAAAACCCTATGATTAATTTTTGTAGTTACAAAATAATTTTTTTCATATAATTTTAACTTCTAATATTTTTTATATAAAATTCATATACACGTACATTAACACATATCTTCCTTGGACACCTGGGCTCGTAGTGCCCCTCGGAGCCGCACATGAAGCACACTGGTGGCTTCCACTTGCAGACGTCATCGCGATGTCCAATACGATTGCAGTAGTTGCACCTGCGGAAAATATTTATTTTATTTCAGAAGAACTATTGTATAATAAAGTAACAAAGTAAAAATAAATGAATAAGTTTATTTTGAAGATAAGATTATCCCACATAAAAATGGTTTTATGTGGGATAATCGCTGGATTTATTAAGGGCCGGTTACACCATTGTCAGATAGCTTGACTGATGTTTATTTTCATACGACTTTTTTCATCAATTCATAGATCAGCTTGATAGAACATAATATTCAGCAGTTATGATATTCGCCTTAAATTTAATCTACATACATTTAGTCTTTATGCTCTATGTAAGTATAGAACATGTATTATGTAATTATTGTACTGAGAACACGCACATTTTAAATAGAAAGTAAATAATGATCCATCCCGTATATACGCATGAAAGTTTCGCATAGGCACTTAAATCGATAAATTTAACCGAACTTAAAAGTATAATAGATTTTTTGTCTATAACAAAATATATTTCAAGAAAATACTCACGTCACTTTCCTCTTTGTCATTGATGGCATCTTATCTTTTGGGTCAATCACCCATAGACTCTTATCACCTGCAATTGATTATCATTTATAATTTAAATAACAATGCAATTTCAATCACCTTGAATATATTTTAGTGCACATAGACTAAGTGGTATTGTAATTTGTGAGCAGATAATGGATATTTTGTTGTTTGTTAGAATATCTACACATGTATAGTGAAGTTATGCACTCTAGATTCATTTCTTATGGAGAAATAACAAAATTTCAAATATTTTTCAATGTGTTACTTAATCAAATACTGAGCAAGCTTGTGGTGTGCTTAATTAGACAACTAATAAATATACAAAATATGTACTAATAAATTCATACAATTGAAATTACATTGCAACTGTATCTCATTTGGATAATCTCACTTACAAAAAGAGAAAAAAAATCCATTGATTCCAATAATGAATTAATAGGATATGTGTCAAGACTTTAAATTCAAGAAAGAGAGTATTTTATCAATGTTTCACCAATCATTTTTCTATATAAATCATACAGAACAAGCAAAGTTGTTTATTAAATATGATATATCAAGATATTGAACAAGCAAAATGATCAAATACATTCTGTATGTCAAGGTCATTAAGGAAGTTCAATCAACTTAATTTGACATTCATGCCTCTTAACACGACAATGCATTATGTTCTAATAATATATAATCATTAATCATTACTAGATAAGTTAAGACTTCACATAATGTAGAGTATTAAAAAAAATATTATATGTGCTCTTATACAATGTGACAACTTTGTATAGAATCAAATTGAATTAGTTTTAGGTTTGATCCAATTTTATAGCTTAGCCACAGAATACATAATAGTAGCTAAACGCTACAGAACGGACACTCTCCGCCTCCCGCCAAAATTAAACACTTACCTCACCCCGCACGATCAGTCATGTTATGGTACCCATTTCCCCGCAAGGACGATACCAACGACGTCTTTAGACGAAACGCAACGAAGATTGACAACATTAATCAAATTGACTTAAAGCAATTTTATTATTTTGGATTTGTGATTATCGTTTTTCGTAGAAAATGGTTAGATATTGTGCTGTTTACGGATGTATTTCATCAGAAAAACGCGAATTTTTTTTTACGCTAGTCACAAATGTGCCAACCATAAAGAGTTTACACACACATTTGCAGTCTCTACAGTGTGACTGTCAAAACTATAATTTTGTATGGAGTGTCCGGGGTGTGGCTTAGCGTAAAATAATTTATGCAATTGAAAACAGGATATATATGAAAACATGATATACTTAATTTCCAATTTATCCCTTTTATTTCATAGTAGTAGTAGTAGAAGTACTTACGTGACATATTCTTCTGTATCTCCCTATGATTGAAGTTCTCTCCGCCCCAACTTTCGTTATAGAATTTCTCCATTTCAGCTCGCAGTGTCGTAAGAGAGTATCGTCGTCGTTTGAACACTTGGTTCCCCTTCAGATTGTCAAAATCAAGGTCTTCGCAGAGTATAGCTGGAATTTTCGTTGAACCCAATTTCGTAGCACTGTCAACGTCAATCGGCTCATTGTCATCTTCCTGCGGGAAACCAGTTACATTTGCCATAACAATGTTTTCGTCAATTACAGGTTCTGGTGCAGTTAGGTCGACAAGGTCTGTGCTGTTAATAATGACAGTAACATCACTATCATTGTCAGCATTTGATATAATCATAGTTTCTTCCTCCGGTTTGTCAATGACACTACCATCTGAGCTGTCAATTTCAGTGCTTGATATCTCTTGATGTTTCGTTTTTTGCCCCTTAATTTGTACTGATTGATTTGAATCCGATTCATATACATCTGCACTTGGAAAACTCTTCTCTGTTACTGTGTATGATTTGTTTGATTCAATCATAGAGAGATTACTGTCTGAATCGTAACAGTCCACAGTCATAATATTTTTCTGTGCCTTATTTGCTTTTGCTTTTTTCTTATTCTTGGCTTTGCTTTTAGGTGTTGCAAAGCAGGAGTCAACTGAATTATTATTTGTTGTAGCAATTTGATTTGGAATTGGTGTGGATGTTGCACTATTTTTGTTTTTCTTCTTCTTTTTCTTTGATGGTGTCTGCCCGAGCAGGTCAGTGCCATGGAGACCAAAATCAAAGCTTTGGTTATTGTTGTGGCGTGAGGATATGTTAAGTGCAATGCAATCTCCTCGTATGAATTCATCAGACACAGAAGATACCACAGATGGTACTGGGCTGGATGATACTTCCCTCAAAACCCTGCTTTCGTTGATGTTTTTGATATTATTCTCTTTAGAAGGAGATTCAGTTGTTACAGGGGACACTTCATCTTCGTCTGAACTCTCTATAGTGATGGTTGGCTTAGGTGGTAGGGCCACTTCAATGACTTCATCCTCATCGCTCGACTGGATGTCAACAACATGACAATCATCATCAATATCCAATATTTCAATCGTTTTCTTTAAATTCTTTGATACAGGTTGTTGAAATATTGACAATTGAGCAGATACATTTGGCGAGTTAGATTTTTCCTCTTTCGGTGGTTGATCTGTATCTTCAGCTTTTGATTTTGATGGATTTATTTCTGATGGCTTACTTTTTGATTGGTTTGAATTTTGTTGGTTTGATTTTAATTGCTTTGCTTCATTTTGTTTTGGTTTCTGTTGCTGTTTTTCTGTGTTGTTTACTGTTGTTTGTGGGGTATTTACTTTTCGAAATTGTGAATTTTGGTCCCCACTGGTACGCCAATATCGACGCACACTGCTGCGAGGGGTGATATCAATTTGTTCCCCATCTTTTGAGTTCAAACTGTCCGTTCCATTAGCCTGAGTGTCGTCTACATAATGTAGCGTTGAGTACATACGCTCCTCCAATTCATTCTCGCTAAGCTCCTGAAACCGAAATACATCATTGCAAAACTTCCATGCGCTCTCACAAAAATATTGTGACACAACAAAAATACAATAACCTCACCACCTACCTCTTCCATATTTTTGACGCGAATGTTGCAGAAACAGGGGTTTACAAGAAATGTACATAATCGAAAACGTTTTCAGACTGTTATCAAGCAATAGATAGCATCACAGAAATCTCAAGAACTTAAAACGGATTTGTATTTGTTATGGACACGTCTGACACTCCATTTCGAGACTGCTATGAAGTGACGTTTGATTAATCATAAAAGTGACATTTCGAAGAACAGATAATAAATATATATGTTATAGTGGGTCTACACAACACAACTTTAGCTTGCACAACATGCTTGTCAAAATATTTGCGGAAACGGCATGTGTATTGTGTAGAGTCACTTAAGGTACTTTGAAGTTTGTGTTTAATTTATTACTATAAATATCTATATAGTGCCACAAACTTATCTGACCCGGTGACAGTGTCACCGATGTCGCTTTCTTTATATTTAAACCTTGATTTAAACAAAATATTCCGTATGAAAAGTCTGTGAAAATGTGACATTTCAAAATGGCGGCACGTAGTTCCAGTTTTTGTCACCGGGTCAGATAAGTTTGTGGCACTATACCAAGATCTATACGTCATATACTAAAATCGTAGGAAAAACAAACCTGTAAATTGAATATTTATTTAGAACTAGCTTTCCGCCCGCGGCTTCGCTCGCGCAGTCAAAGAAAAACCCGCATAGTTCCCGTTCCCGTGGGATTTCCAGGATAAAACTTATCCTATGTCCCGGGGTAAAAAGTAGCCTATGTCCTTTCTCGGGTATCAAAATATCTCTATACCAAATTTCATGCAAATTGGTTCAGTAGTTAAGGCGTGATTGAGTAACAGACAGACAGACAGACAGAGTTACTTTCGCATTTATAATATAAGTATGGATTAGGCGTAATCACGCGTAATCTACAATCGATATCGAAGCTAGAAATATAGTTTTTAGAATTTTGTCTGTTTTTCTGAAATGTATGTTCGGGCTAAACTCAAAAAGTAGGTACCTGAATTTTGTATGAATATTACTAACAGGTCATCAAGACCACCTACAATAAATAATATACCAAATATAATAATATACTAGGTACTCTTGTAGGTAGGTAGGTAGGTAGGCTTGTTACCTTAGATCAGGGGTTCCCAAACTGAGCGCCACGGCCGGCGCCTTGGTGCGCCGTGGAAAGTGAATAGGGGCGCGAATATGAGTCGATCTGCTTAAATTCGCGAGTACCTTTTTTCCTTTTTAACTATCTAGGTTGGGTAGGTAGGGCGCCGTGACAAAAAACTTAACGTGAATCTGCGCCGCGAGATGAAAAAGATTGGGAGCCCCTGCCTTAGATCATTTCTTAATGATCTAAGCTTGTTACACTTTTTTGGAGTAAAAATGAACCTAGTCCTTACTTAGGGCCCCACCCCCAGGTGGCATATGAAATGGTGCGGCAGAAAGCGCTTTTTAGAAATTTTCACTTATTTTATTAGATAAGCACTTCCTGGATATTTCCTTTCATGATGTTAGTTGCGAGATGCGATAAGGTTGATGCGAGACGCACTTGTTCTGTGTTCGTCCGTGACAACATTTCCACTTTCTAGCATTGAGTTAATATTATCATAATATGTAGTAGTACATATTATTAACTCAATGCTTTCTAGTAACATTGTTGATAAGTTGTTGTTCAAAAAAACGCAACCATGAATAGATTCAATCAAGTTAAAAAAAAGGTTCAGTAGTCAGTTTAATTGTAGAGCTTTTGGAGATATCTCACTTTTTTAATTATTATTAAAAAATAAATTTAATAGATATTATTACCCCTTTTAAGGATAGTAAAAAAATACAAGTCATAATTTTTAAATTTTTATTTATTGCTAATTATATAAAACATGTTTGTGTGCTATGTACATAATTTATTATACATTATTTCATCCGATGGATTACAAGATGTTTCCCTTTTCCAGCTACATTATTATTTTAAACCATCGCCCAAAAAACTTGCTTATTTGTACTGCAATATTCCTGAAAACATAATATAAGTACCTAGGTATTATTTTTTATTTAAAATATAACAAAATGCTTTAAAACAGTACATAATACCAAATATTCCTGTACATTTACATTTAATTTAATTTCATATAATATATTGTACAACTATACTCGCTTTGCCCGTCTTACTTAAAAATTAAAATCAACTCTCCTGCATCACGTAGGTATTATTAATTTATACTTATAATTTGGATATTATTATGTACGATGGAATAATTTTTGAAATCGGTCTAGCAGTTTCTGAGGTAAGTGCGGTCAAATAAATAAACAGTCGCTTTAGCATTATGTCATAGAGCTAAGACGAATATTAGTGTTTCGTATTAAATTATTATTTTCGGTACAGACGTTGAAATGAGAGTAATAAAAAAGAAACAATCGGCTCTTCTTTTCGATGCCTTTTAGAATAAGGTATCGATAATCTCTGTTTTTTGGAAAATAGTAATAATTATTATACCTTAAAGGGTAAGTTTGCACATCTGTACTTTGCCTCGTATCACACGGCACAAGAGCTGCGATTATGTTTTCCGCTACCCGCTCTATGCTTTCATCTTTGTTGATCCAAATGGCTTCGCAGCGAGATCTGAAAACAAATAATAATTTAAAGCGTAAGTAGTCGTACATATTATAATACATATTACATGAATTAACATTAAACAGGTTTTTATGGAAAATGTAAAACTGAAAGACATTTTATAGGTTTTTTCTGAAGCACACAATACGTCGCTATGGTGAAAACAGAATGAAAAAAGGGCAGTAGCTTTAAATTTATTGCGAACAGATAGACAGACGCGGTAGGCTTAGTTTTACATTATGTTAGTGATAAAAAAATACTTTTTAGCGACGTAGTTCAAGCTAGCTCGAAGCACTGCGTCGAACGCGCGCGTCGCTTCACTGTAAACGTCGTCCAGGGCACCCGCTGACGCCCAGGCAATACATCCACCACGTTGCACTAAATGTGATAGTGATTCCAGTAACTGAAATTTACAGTAAAAATATTTAACATAACTTTTTTATGTATACTTGGAACAAGAATATCTGAATATATTTGTTGACTCTGCTTTGATGACTCTGCTATCAATTGGCAGATACATTCGCTAATTACACCACCGTACGAATTAAGAATATCTTTCAAAATCTCGAAAAGTAAATTAATTTACCTTTAAATTATCATAAACGTCATTTGAAACCAATTTAGCGATGCCTTCCAAGCCGGGTCGTGTTTCCGCGCCGATAACCAGCAGAGCATCCACGCGAGACTCGCTCGTCGCGTCTCCCGGTAACGTGTGCACTATACAACCGCACGCCTCCAGACGTCGCTTCACTTCCTTGCCAAGAGAGTTTGTTGTGTTTGTTACCTGTGGATAAGATTTTAAAATAATATTACTTAATAGAGATTCGTATTTTTGATACAATAATGTATGTTGATCTGCGTTATTTGATTTCGATTTTTCTACGCTTTTGTGATTTTTTTTATATAGCCTATATTACCTTCTACAACTATGTAGGTATTAACTGCTTTATTAACAGCTTAGCTAACAGTCTAACAAAAACCTCTATTTTTGCGAATAAGGGTAGACTTTTCCACTAATAATGTTCGAGGAAGGTGTTTGTAAATAACCAATCATATCGCTTCATTTAGTTTGAAGCGAAGTTCGAAGTTTGAAGCGTTTAGCGATAGATGACTATTTTCTCATAATCTCCATTTACTCACAAGTACAGTCTTGACGTCCCTGCGTCGTTTGTGCTTCTTGACTCTGGCTCTAGCTGTATAAGCGATTAGAGCTGATGTGGCCAGTAATAAGGAGCCTCCTTCGAGCGTGGCCAGCAGGCGCCACGCCAGCCCAGCCCCGGCTTCTATACCATCTGCCATAGTCACCTAGACAAGAAAATGACGGTTATTTCATAGTTTTACCAATTTGAAGCTAGTTTATAGAAAAGTTTAAATGCGTGAATATAATTGAAAACTATTTAGGTACCTAGTTATTTCGGAGACTTAGAGGTAGATAGATATTATGCAATGTATTATGCACATGGGCGTAGCTAGCCATGGGCTCAAGGTGGGGCAACAATAAAAAATAATAATTATTATGTAACTAGCAACTGTATGTACCAAGTATGTACCCAAAGTTATATCCAGGTCTTCAAATGCCGGTGGCCGTACCGCCGGCATTTGCGAAGGCATTTGTGAAGGCATTCGCGATGGCATTCGCGAAGGCATTCGCAAAGGCACTCGCGAAGGCATTTGCGAAGGCATTTGCGAAGGCATTCGCGATGGCATTCGCGAAGGCATTTGCGAAGACATTCGCGATGGCATTCGCGAAGGCATTTGCGAAGGCATTCGCGATGGCATTCGCGAAGGCATTTGCGAAGGCATTCGCGATGGCATTCGCGATGGCATTTGCGAAGGCATTCGCGAAGGCATTTGCGATGGCATTCGCGAAGGCATTTGCGAAGGCATTGGCGAAGGCATTCGCGAAGGCATTTGCGAAGGCATTCGCGAAGGCATTTGCGAAGGCATTGGCGAAGTCATTCGCGAAGGCATTTGCGAAGGCATTCGCGATGGCATTCGCGTATGACACTTGTTAGTTGTTAGTCAGTCAATTTAGAGGTAAATAATACTAATTATAAAGGTCGCATTTTCTGTGTCGCCTGTCGACTTTCGAGAATCGAGTGTGAAATTTCTAAGCTTAGTAGTTAGTAGGTACTTCGATTTTTAATAGATTTGGTTAGGTATCTACCCACCTTCCAGGTCAAAGCTAGAGTGGGGCAAGCGCCCCACCCTGCCCCACCGTGGCTACGCCCATGATTATGCATATGGGTACTTAATAGTTAACCCATTTAGAAAAGGGACTACATATGACATATTTTTACAATATTTTCAAGATAATTTTATCACAAAGAAATATTTATTGTTCATTCTAACTAATATTTATAGGCTTTTGTTATTAGGAATTACGTAATTTGTTGAGCAAAAAGATTAATTTAAAAACTCCTAACCTCGATTTACCGCCACAAAGGCACAAACTAACTCATTAGTCATTATTTCCTACACATGGTACCTCTATGGTGTTTTTGCCTTGGTCACATTATCTTTTGTTCATATTGACATTTGCCACATCCTGCACTTTGAGCTGGTTTTTGTGAAACGTTTAAACTTGCGAAACTTCCTGTTATTGAAAATGATCAAACAATGCACACACAAAAAATTAAGTACCATTGCAAATGTAGGGTTCGTTGGCACAGAACTGAGATACGTTATTTTCAACATTTGATTTCTGAATAGTCATCTTGTACTTAGTCATATTGATGACGTTCAAAATATGAGGATGTTTTGATCAGCGCATCTTATAGCTATAGATAGACTTTATATTTATGATAAGACTTACCTAATTAACACTTAATTTAAATAATATCATTCGTACGTATCCCCTATAACCCCATACAAATTACCATTCCATATTCACGATTTCGCTATTCGCGGCACATTTGCGGAACCTATAAATTACCCGCGAATAAAGAGCTTTTACTGTATCTAGATTTAACTTGACTAGTTGTTTATAAGTTATGTTGTTCTTGTGGTAGAGAGAAAATTTAGATTAATGACAATGAAATCTTTCCAGCTTTACTTAAATAATTTTGTTTTATTAGTTACCTTTTTCGAATAATTTCGAAATAACGCGATTTAAAATTAATCGTTTTAACTGCTTAAAATATTATTTAACTAAGAATTTTATAAACAGCTAAGTACTTACTTTTTTATTTTTTTTATTGTGTTATAGGGAAGCGCTTGACCGCGATCTCGCCTGATGGAGAAGATGGAGCGCGCTTCCCTAGAAGGTACCCGTTCACTCTTCGCTTGAAGTACAAAGAAACTGAACAAGGTTTTAAATTTATGTGAGAATCAAGAATAATTATTACTAAGCAAAGCGGTTTTGCCAAAACCTAAGTGGGTATGTTTCGTCTGGAAAATAAATTATTAACTAAAAAAAATGTTGTAAACTCGTAAAGAAGGAACTTTTTAAATAATGTCAATTAATTAATTGATTACAGTTTAATGAGTGTAGAGCATATAAATAAAAATAATTAAGTAACAAATTAAAAATATCTTGTGTAATACCTACAGTTACAAAATTATCTATAAGTACTAATATTTTAAAGCTGAAAAGTTTGTTTGTTTGAACGCGCTAATCTCGGGAACTACTGGTCCGATTTGATCCGATCATAGAACACTATGGAGCAGAGCCGGCAAGAATAAAAAATGTTGTGTGGTTTTATGAAACCACGGTAAAAGTGAAACTTTTTATCACACTATAGACATTTAACTAAAAATTATCGTATTTGTACGATAATTATCGTACGTATCGTGCGTCACGCGACATGCGCTACACAGACCAAAAAGTTTGAGACGATGTAATAAAAGTTTCACTTTAATATATAAATTATCATAATAAATTACCAGTGGATAGGTAACTATTATATACAGAAGTTTTTTTTTTTTTTTTTTTTTAATTTTTAGGGATTGTTTTATAATGATATTGATATTTAATAAGCCTCTATCATTAAAAGCCGAGACTGCTGAGTGTTGACTAAACAGCATCGTTGGATTAAGCAATTTTTTTTACTGTTCCCTACAGTTATGAGCAGACACTAACATGTTGATATAAATTCGCTATTGAGGCAATATGAAACACAGTGGAGTAGTAAATAGACGAGTCCTGGAGAAGGTAACAAGTAAGAATCCAAAAAAAAAATAATTCTACCCAAAATGACCTACATATATAATCATCATCTACACCTGCATGAATTTATAAAAGAAGATTTATCTATACAAATTATTAGTTGTTTAATTATTTTAGGTGCTATAACTAAAAGAGCACAAATTCCTTTTAGTTCATGATTGCCTGCTGCTATAGCAGCTCCTACTCCTGTTTCTGCTTTAGTACATTCTTCTACTTTGTAACCAAAGTAATATAATTGTCATCTCATAAATCCGAAAATTTTCCTGTAGACATTAAGGTAAAGGCTCCTAATACGGCGGTAGTCAAAATCGCTTCCTAATACGGTGGTATTTCTTTTTTCGAGTTTTATTCCTGTTTTATAAATTTTAAGTACACCAAAACGTAAGCTATTTATTCCAAATTTATTACTCCATGACTTAACTAACGTTTGCAAGTATAGCACATAGACAACACAACAAGATCAATCAATCTGTGTAACGGCATCGACATGAGAGGTGTTTCCATACAAACGCGAAACAACAAAAGTAAGTACACTAATATTTATAAACTAAGTTTTTCGTATTAAAAAGCCGTTCAAGTTTGTATATGTATTGTTTATTGCATTTTCCTACTATTACACTCACTATTTAAATAGCTTGTTTCATATTTGTAAGTCATTTTCTACCCAAAAAATAAGAAATAAAATACCGCCGTAATACGATACAAATTTTATAGATTAATCCTAATACGGTGGCATAACTCCGAAATAGGAAAAATACTGGGCATGTTTAATTGTTTATAACTTTAATTTTATTTACTTATTGAATTAATTCCAAGATTAGTTGGAATAATTATTAATCTGATAAATTAGAAACCATATTCTGCGGTATGTTTTCTTAATTAGAAATCCAGTTAAATATGAAAATGGTTGAGTACAAAATGTTTGTTTCTTAGAAGGGGTAAAAATAGGAAGGTGTATTTTAATGTATCACAAATCATTTATTTTGTATAACTGTTGATTTGAGTTTTACACATCTGAGCCAAAAAACTGTTATCATTTGATTAAGCATTTACATTCTCTTGTTTATCGAATTTTTGATGGGTCAGAATTAGGATTATTAAAAACACGAGTAGTTTTCCTATTACGGTGGTAGATATTTCCAGGTAACTCTGTATTAGGTTATATATGATCTCCTATTACGGCCCTATTTATTTATTATATATAGAACTTAAAATTACCAGATTTAGGGTTGCGTAAATAAATAAGAAGTTTTGTGTCTTTTTTTGTGGATTCTTATTTGATATGCGTGTTTTTTTTCCGATAAAACTAAAAGCATAAATGAAACACATTAAAAGTGAATCAACGTAATCAAACCAATGGTTAATGAATAAAAAACTTACAATTTACTTTACTAACACATTCCTATTATTTAACAAATATTATTTGTACGGAACTTCAATGTATATAATACTGACTGACTATAATACTGACCCTCCGTATTAGGAGCCGCCTACCGCAGTATTAGGCTCTGACCAAAATCATACCTCCGTATTAGGGAAAATCGACATGACTATTTAAATATTTTTTTAAAATAAGAAATATTATGAAAATAAACATAGACTCAACAGCAATACAAAATTTAAGTTCCACTTTTAACGATAAAGTGGTTTGGCACCTTTAGAAATACTTACAAATGCTTATTTTTGATACTTACTTTCAAATGTTGCGAAATACCTCCGTATTAGGTGCTTTTACCTTAGTCTGGTATTTTTATGATCAAATAGCCACGACCCTCAAGGATCGCGGATATAAAATATCATTGTTATCACTTTTAAATATCAAGTTTTAATTACGAAATATTACTTTGTGCTATTAAAACAAAAGGCCTTTCAATACTAACAAGGTATTTAAGCCTATAATAGATAACATCTAGACTGAAAAGTAAATGTTAGGACGGCAGGGACCTTTCAAGGCGGGTTCTTTCGCAATAGATTGTTCTAGTTATAAATCACTATTATATTGCAATTATTGTTTTCTATTCAAATTCAGTCATGCTTTAAATGCTTAATGTAAGATAAGTGGGCGAAATCTATTGACCAAGAACGTTTTCAGTAGGACATTTTTTTACCGCAAAATTTAAATATAATATATTCAAGTAGCACCAAATTAACTTTCGGCTTTGTAATATCATTATTATTTTAGAAAGAATTTTTCAAATCGGACCAGTAGTTCCCGAGATTGTTCTATTGGTCCTTAATCATAACGCGAAGACCAACAGGAGCGGAGGCACGAGGCCCGCGCGGCACAGCTAGTGTTTTATAAACCCTTAACAATGAAAACCAACTTTTTACGTAGTCGCAGAGTCGCAGCACATGAGTGGAAACTCATGTGCTCGCAGTATACATAATAACGTGGTTAAGCACAGGTTTAGTTAGGGTAGAGACTTTACTACCAATGATGATGAGATTTTTATACTTATATTTTTTTCGATTCTTAATTTTTCACCGGTAGAAATTGATAATACTCTTGAGTCCTGAACTCCTGAGTTATATATAACAATGTTTAGGTATCTTAGTTTTTATCCTGATTCTTGCGACGAAACCACGATGACAATCAAGAGATCTTAAAAGGACACATAGTCCATTGAAATGGACTCTTTTCAAGATGGCGGCCGTGGGACAAGGGTGGCGACCCCACAAACTTGGTGATAGCTTCACACTGACCCCACCTACACATCAAAAAAATAAAATTGCGTCCTCTAAAAAACGCGACCCCAAATGTAACTTTTCAATGGACTAACAATAAAAATCTCCGTTTTTATTGTGAAAATACAGTCTTTATCAATTAGTTTCTAAATGGTAATAAATACCTACCAATAAAAATATTATATAATTATAGTTAGGTATTAACTACTAATTATTATCTCCCATAAACTTAATTATTGTTGTCTTGAAATCTTTGAATTATAGCTTCATATTGGCTCATCTTAAATTATTTATTAGGTATGTACTAGCTTACCACCCGCGGAATCGCCCGCGCAGTCAAAGAAAAACCCGCATAGTTGCTGTTCCCGTGGGATTTTCGGAAAAAACCTATCCTATGTCCCGGGGTAAAAAGTAGCCTATGTCCTTTCTCGGGTATTCATGCAAATTGGTTCAGTAGTTAATGCGTGATTGAGTAATAATATAACAGACAGACAGATTTACTTTCGCATTTATAATATAAATGTATTGTGATATATTGGGTTTCAAAGATTAGCCTCCAGCCTCCAGGTGCGCTATAGGTCTTATAACAAGGCCTACGGGTCACAAGTGGTCCTTGGTCCACATCCGTAGTCACTATCGCTAATCTTATAATGCCTACTCCAAACGGAAATATCAAATAGGGCTGATTGAACGAAAGAAATTTCGGTAGATACAGAATCTTCTCTACCATAGATTCGTATATTTCAGACTATGTAGCTTACCGCCCGCGGCTTCGCCCGCTTTTTCTAAAACCTAATATAAAATAATTAATTATATACTATAAAACCTTCCTCTTGAATCACTCTACCTATTAATAAAAGCCGCATCAAAATCCGTTGCGTAGTTTTAAAGATTTAAGCATAGGTACATAGGGACAGAGAAAGCGACTTTGTTTTATAATACCTATGTAGTAGGGTGGAGTGAAAAATTTTTTTTTTCATTTTCGTTCGGCATACCTGTAGAAAGATGTCATTATTACTCATAAATACACATGCAAAATTACACTTTGCAGATGATACATTTAGAGGTGCCCCCAACATCATGAACTTTAAGAAATTCAAAAAATTTAGTCGAAAATCATTAAAGTTTAATTTTGACAAATTAACGCTAAATCAGATTCTGTGTTATCTCGTTGGTTGCCAACGGGAAGACACAGAATACACAATATTTCAATATATAAAAAAGTGGCTATCGCTGGCTACCAGTGGCTCTGGTCGGTGGCCCGTTTGCGCCGACTCTTATTGTAGGAAACATTGATTTTAAACAGTGCCGTTAAGGAAACAACCCTAATGTTAGTAATATTTCTAAGTTACATTTTACATGTAAATACAAATAAGATCATAATTTAATATTTTTGATGTGAGTTCTATCTATAATTTCGCTTTGTTACAGTAAAATGTTGCAAGTCAAAATACGACAAATGACATGTTGTCCTGCATTTTGTTTGCTAGAGAAGTACCCAGTGTCTCAATTACCAACTTATACTGATGCTAAGAAACTATTACTTATTTATAAGATATAAATTTAAACCTGATAAAATAACAAAATTCATGATTTATCCGAAAGATTAGCTACGGAAATGTTTGATGTGTGGCGAAAAGCATCGCTTCCCACGATTAGCTTTAACAGAGTACTACAACCACAACTAAGTACAACTTATTTGACACACCATGACAAATTAATATAGACGCTTATTAAATCCTTATCAAAACCGACAAACGAACAACAAAGAACAAGAAAAGATAACTGAAGTATTGTGTCACTCTGTACCAAAGGTTATTTGATATTTGAAGTTGCAAATGCATTTTTTTTAACCCTCTTGTACTTGCTCAAAAGATTATACCGACTTAACTATGTGGCAAGAGTGTGAGAAAACTGAGCCTCAAACTTCTAATTTATCTGAAAAAACCTTAAAAGATATCATGAAAAGCGGTTTGACTACGTTTCAGAATATCAAAGATTTTCTATGCCTTACACAGGCCGTAAGGCATATTATCAAATTGGTGACAGAAGCTTCAAGTGCAGTTTGTTGAGAAAGTTAACAAAATGATTTCATAATGGCAAGAGTATCAGTATCACGACTGCCAATGCCTAATTTTGAAAAAAAAACAGCCTTATCTATACTAATATTATAATCTATAGTCTATACTAATATTATAAATCTGAAGATATTGTTTGTTTGAACGCGCTAATCTCAAGAGCTACTGGTCCGATTTGAAAGATTCTTTCGGTGTTAGATAGCCAATTTCTCGAGGAAGGCTTTGGGCTGTATATCATTACGCTTAGATTAACAGGAGCGGAGCCACGCGGGTAAAACCGCAAAGCGCAGCTAGTACTAAATAATTACTTATTTCTGATATTTTCATTCCTCTTTAATATCATTTTCATCAATGAAAAACGTTAAAACAACTAATCTGACTATTATTTAATGTATCACAAAGAAGTTTGTTATATAATAGACTTGAAGGCCATAAAAATACTGTGATTAAAAAATAAATCAAAGTTTGCTAAAAAATCATATTTTTCAAATTTTCAGTTGGGTTGGGGCACCTCAAAACATCAAGACACGTAAACCATATTTTGTATGCTGAATTCACTCATTAAAAGGCACCTTTCTGTCGCTATGCCATTTGAAAAAAACAAAAAAAAATTCTTTCATACATTATCACTCCACCCTACTATGTAGTGATAGTGAAGATTCTAACACAGGAAAAAAATTGCACTTTATGGCTTGCAATTTGAAATAAGTACTTATACATTTTGATTAATTAATGACCCATAGGTATATTAAAAATCCGGGTTACATACTTTTTTCAAATTGCTAATGTTTCCTTAATATTTATGTAATTTACTCTATTGAATCTAATAATTATCTACATTCTACATTGTTTAGAAAAAAAAACAAGTAAATTACACAAACCATATGGTTGCACTTAGATTAATTTGCGCACATTGAGAAACAACAGGGACAGACGTCCGCAGGGTTGCTGGCCACAATTGGCGGCAGAGGGCCGCGCCGTTGACCGGGCTCAGTGGCGTGCATTGGAAGAGGCCTTCGTCCAGCAGTGGACCAAGAAAGGCTGGTAATGATGATGATGATGATGATGATGAGAACCAACAATTGTACAGGTAAGTAATATTATTTGAACATCCTAAAATAAGCCAGCCCTAACCTAAGCATTAGAATGTCCGGTGTACTTGGTCCAGTATGTCTCTTTCCGGTCACGGTAGCCGGCACTTTTTAGTCGAGTGACAACCTTGAGCCTATCTCAAAACGAGTAAACATTATGCACTTTATAACAATAGAATTAGGCTTTGAATTTGCTTAACTCATGTGTGGATACTGGATAGGGGAAGATTACGGAGATGATAATATCAAACTGGTTTCTAGGTAGGTATATGAATGTTGTTTAATAAATAGTAATGCCCCTTTGTAAGTAGGAAAAATATTCTCTATTGTGTGATGAAATTTCACTTTACCACATAAACCTAATTTCAACATTTTTTATGAACATACAACAATTCACATAATTAACTCTATTCAAATTTCAAATATAATAAGGATGAATAAATCTACTTATTGTGTATTTATTTATAACTAGCTGCTCCCCGCGGTTTCACCCGCATTGCTCCGTTCCTGTTGGTCTTAACGTGATAATATATTATAGCGTATAGCCTTCCTCGATAAATGGGCTTTCTAACACCTAAAGAATTTTTCAAATCGGACCAGTAGTTCCCGAGATTAGCGCGTTCAAACCAACAAACAAACAATCAAACAAACAAACTCTTCAGCTTTATAATATTAGTATAGATTTACTATTTTCTTAATTGGAAATATCTTAATAAAAATGTCCTTAAAAGTCTATACTAATATCGAGGAAGGTAGGCTATAATATCATCACGGTAAGACCAGCATGAGCGGAGCAATGCGTTTGAAACCGCGGGGAACAGCTAGTTATTGATAAATGTATACTACCTATTGCTTGAGGAATATCAAAATTATTTTATTTATTTTAAATAGGTTTATTAATAACATTATCCCCAATTATATTTCCTTGGGTTTTTGACGTAAATTACCATTTTGTGTCTAATTAAAAATACTTAATGTACTATAATAGTTACATAGATATTATATTATGCGAGTTGTCCTGGTAGTTATTTTTCAATTGTTGTTTAAACTACAATTATAACGATGAACACTTATAACTAGAATGAAAACTTGAGAAAATTACAATATATAATGAGTTTAGAATGCTAAGTTAGAATGTATGTCGGGAAAATAATTAGGTATTGTATGACATTGCATGTCACTTAACCTTCAAACTATCTTCAACTGAATGATTATAACAACACACGAAAAAAAATAACTAAGTACCTATTGTTAGTGATTTTCGGTTGAACTTTTTTACAAAAGGAACACGGAAATTATTGTAGCTTTTTTTGAATGACACAGGGTTTTTTTGCGTTATTAAGATTTTTTAAAGTGAAACTTTTATTAGGTACATCGTCTCAAACTTTTTGGTCTGTGTAGCGCATGTCGCGTGACGCACGATACGTACGATAATTATTATCGTACAAATACGATAATTTTTAGTTAAATATCTATAGTGTGAAAAAAAGTTTCACTTTTACCGTGGTTTCATAAAACCACACAACATTTATTTTTTTAATATTTTAAAACGAATTCCTAACTAATTGAGATCTAGTAACTTTTACTGTTCTGTGAGTAACACCTTAGTAACACTCACTCTTATTTGATTAGTTACCTACCTATTTTTTGTTCAACAAAGTCTTACTTTATACTACATAATATAATTATGGGAATAGGTAGTTCAAATTAGAATCATGTACTCATCTTTTATACCTGAGGTATTAGGTATTCTGTTTTGATTAGGTAATTTTGTTTAGGTTCTTTATCTTATTAGGTGCATCAATTTATGCGATTATCTATCATTTTTTATATGCGATTATTTACCAGATTGTCATAAATAGTTACGTAAAATGACGATTATAAATCCTGGATACAGGATACTTCTATCTATAGGTACCTACTAAGTAGGTACAAACCATAAGAATTAAGAACTCTCTGTCTCTCTCTATTCATAAAGCTTTCATACATTCTAATTACATATTATATTGTTATCAATATAATAGGTATTGCTTCAATTAGGTAGGTACCTACCTGTACAAAAAATAACACAAGATATGTACAAGTATTATTTTTTACACTATACACTATACAGTTACATTATGAGGTCGTCGACTTCCTAAGTACTTATAAAAACCTAGGTAAAACCTAGGTATATCAAATCTAAACAACAAATAAAAAATGAGCTTTTGATTAGAATTTACTACGTATCTTTTTAACTTGTACATCTAAACAATTTTATAAATTTGAACCCCTAAACTCTAAAGCGTATTAATAATTAATTATTGCCTCTGCTTTTTTATTAAAATAATGACATGTTATAGTTTTACAATGTATTTATTTTCACTCGTATACAATTTAGCTATGTATCGTAATTTACATAGAAGGTGAAATATTTGAAACAAATAACTACCTACTAAACAAAATACCAAAAATTATAACAGGAAATACCAATGAATCATTTGGGTCGGGGGATTACCGCCAATTTCTAATAACTATCTAAGTATTGTACATAATAAATTAAAACTCAGGTTTTGTAAATAACCATAAATATCTAGTGATTAATATATTATATTTTATCAAACCTTAAATGTCCTGAATCTTGATGTCTGCTGATTCACAAAAGAATCAAACACTGATTAAAATTATTTGAACTAATTTTCCATAGATAGTCATATTTAAAGCACAATTAAAAAAATTCAGTTCCCTTAATTTTGTGAATAAAAACAGTCAACAAAAGGTTTTCACTTTTTTAGCACTCGATTTTAAAATGTCAGTGCCCAAAACGAAAAAAAAAAATTGATAGACGACGATTTCCCGCGCAAATTGGAATTATCTCATGCCAGCGCGCCAAATATCCGAACCATGGCGCGGTCTATACTCGAATGCAGTTTGTTTTCATTGTCGAGCAGATAATTATGTAAACTATTAAAAAAGTAAATTATGTTCACCTTGATTTTCTCGCAAATAGAAGCGGCGCGGCGGTGGAGAACAATAAAGGGTTTTTGTCGAAGTTTCCTGCGCTTGCGAAAAGGAAATCTAGGGTTTCCTTTAAATTTCGTTTGCTCAATGTGTCCGTTAGGAATAGGAATGTGTTACATATTGGAATTGCGTTTATGACGAAAGTAATATAGAATTAGGACTTGATTAAAAAAAGAAATACATATATATAGACTAGCTATCACGCGCAGATTTACCCGCGGACGAACCCACGTGAAAAATCAAGTAATTCTTTAGCTTATATGTTATTCTTATGTATAACAGTTCCTGTAATCTGTCTATAGTTTTTACGTTGAAGCGTAACAAGCATCCAAGGCTTTAAAATATGTATACAAAATTTATTCAGAATAGAAATAATTAGTCTTATTTTTATCTAAGTTAATAGATGTAAGTACCTACTTACTTGAACAAAACAAAAAAATAAACAAACAAAATGGTAGAAAACGTTATTTGTATAACAAATATTTACCGCAAATTATTCAATCTAAAAGTCTTAATATTATAAAGCTGAAGAGTTTGTTTGATTGTTTCTTGAACGCGCTAATCTCAGGAATTACTAGTCCGATTTGAAAAATTCTTTCGGTGTTAGATAGAGCCTACAGGCTATATAATATAATGTCATCACGCTAAGAACAACAGGAGCGGAGCCACGCGGTATAAAATATAATTATGTTTTTGAAGTGAAACTTCTTTATCGGGGTTGGACAAAAATTTAGTGTAACATTTTTGCGTTACGCTGTAGGCGTGACATTTTTGCGTTACGCCGTAGGCGTGACATTTTTGCGTTACGCGCCAACTTTTTCTTATCCCTAAGTTTCACTTCTTACGTGTGTACTCTAGTACATGCACACATTTTTTTTTATAAGATTGTATTTATACTTTAGCCAGTTAACGCTAGCCTAGTTCTTAGTAACTTACCTGACTTAGTGAAATAGATATTACGTTATAACGGGATTTCTGTTACGCTAGTTTACGTAACTGAGGGGCAGATCTATTAAGGAAGTGGCTTGTAAATTGTAATGGAATTAAACCTTAGGTAATCGGTTAGAATAATTTTTCGCCATTGCATGGAATGTAACTAAGTTTGCCATTTATACGTAGAAAGTCAGTCATAATAATCTACATCTGCATCAGCTTCAGATGTGGTTTATAAAATGTAGCCTCTAGATCTTGTTTAGAAAATTTGACGACATCTTTCCTTAGTAGTCTCGTTACAAGATTGATCATTGTCAAGTTGTTTAAGCACACTGTACCTAAATAATATTTTTTTTAAATATATGTAGAGCTAATTCTACTAACTCTACTATTTGTTGTTTTATTTTGTGAACTAGGTACCTATTCTTCACAGGCCCTGCAATCAACCTCCACCCCATTATTTTTAATATTCCTTATTATTATTGTAAGTTTCTGATATGAATATAATGCAATCAAAAGACAATTTGGGTCTCCAACATTTTGCAAATGTTATGCCTTTCTAATAGAGTAAATGGATGTATCTCACCTTGTTGTTGGTTTATATCAACGCGATCAAAATATCTCTAAAAAAAGAGGATCTCAACGCTCAGGTAAGGATGTCGTAAGTACTTACGTCTTACTTTATGTTTAACTAGCTTACAGCACGCGGCTTCGCCCGCTTTGACTTAAACCTTAAATTATACACTAAAACCTTCCACTTGAATCTTTCTATCTATTAAAAAACACCGCATCCAAATCCGTTGCGTAGTTTGAAAGATTTAAGCATATAAAAAGGGACATACCTAGGGACAGAGAAAGTGACTTTGTTTTATACTATGTAATGATGATATGCATGTTGATTGTTGATTCTAGATAATGCTAGAATTTAGAATCGAACATGAAATTTACCACCAAATTTTTTCTATCTTGATTTTGTTTTCGATTTTGATTCAACCTCGATATTGATTTTATACTTTGCAACGGATTCCACGAATTTTATACCCACATCGAATGGTATCATCGTAGTTATAGATCATCATCATCATCATTAGCGCAATATGTTCTCAATGGTCCTATGAGAGTAGATAGGTCATCATATAGATTAACCCGCAATATTGCTGCATCAGATCGTGCGCCGTCCGTCTTCAATAGAACCATTTCAGTGTTCAATCGAATTGATCTATTGAATTAGATCTCGATACGATCGCAAGTAATCAGGACTAGAGTCAACGCATAAAATCAAAAACCATTCTTTTTCGGTATTTATAAATATTTAAATGTAGCAATATGAATGCAAGCGGACACTGCATGCATTACAAGTTGCAACCGTCACGAATCACTGCAGTTGTACCAACCGACGGAAACTTAGTACATAATTGCATCTTCTGCAAGTACCTAATATTGTAGTAGACTAGTATTTCAAAGATAAATTATAGTTAGATTGTGTCCATTAGCGCTGTGTGCTTGTAAGAACATAATTAAAGTGTCATTTGAATTTAATGAATTGTTTTATTAACTACGATATATTTATGAAGTATATTAGCTCGGTAAATAATATTACAAACTTCAGGCTGCGAATGTTCTCGCATGGTTGATGGTATCCAGATAAAAAGTGTAGTTTTTAACGAAATCTATAAAAACCATGAGCCACTATAGGTACGTCTTCACATCACCTGCGAAGTAAATAAGAAAATGTCAGTAATACCACAGATTAGGTTATAATAGTACTTCGTAATAACCTAGTTATTATTCTGTGGTAATACTTTATAGTCTTCGCGGACTCTACCTGAAGGAAAATGTGCCACTCACCCGCTTTATAAGTAGTTTAATTATTATTATGTGCGGCACATGATAATATAGTGCAATGATTATAAGTTGGCAACTAAGTATACATTGATTAACATTTCTCCATTTTCTGCTTCACGATTAGCTATATCGTGAAAATAGAGTGTCACCAATGCTCCCCCATATGATTCCCATATGCATCAGAACCATTGTATGTACCTACCTACTGGCTACTATTTAACACAATTATTTAGGGCTTGGTTATTCTGTAGTCCAACTGAGAAGTTCATTTTATGATTATTCATAAAAACAGAACAAAAATGTATTTTGAACCAATAACACTTCTGTATAGTAGCCGATATTTTACAGAAGGGTACTTACCTATAGGGCCGATTTTAAAAGGAATTTTACTGATAGGTAGGTAAGCAATACATACTTTAGGGTTGTGATGGAATAGAGATAAGAGATGTGATTGCGAGTTGTGTATAATCTTATTGCGTAGCTCTAGCCTACTAATCGCCATGGCCAAAAATCGGTCATTATGTTGTTACAAATAAGGAGCTTTTATTTTAAATTTTGTTTTTCAAGTCAATTATTTTGATTGCACTTAAAAAAATAACCACCAAATTGGTGCGGTATGTGGTATTAGAAATAATAGTGAATAGAAGGCTCTAGAATAATAGAGCATAAAGATAATTTATGTCGTCAGTAAACCTATGAGTATTTAACCTCAAAAAGACCGTGATCTCCATTTGTAGCCTCGACACTAACCTTCAGACACAATGATAAAATTTAAAATTGCTGTTATTATTATGTGAAAATGTCCATGAAGCCTAGCAAAAACTTCATCGTCCATCGGGAAGCGGTTGTGGCCCTATAATTAGCTTTGGACGAACAATTTAAAATTGATACCCATCATCCTTAAGTACTTATTCTTAAAGTACGCAAATGCCAAAAAATACGCCACACACATAAAACAAAATTTAAGGATGCTCTATCATACGCACTTAAGCTGAAATGGAGTTGGTCTGGCCACATAGCCAGAATGAAGGATGACCGCTGGACTATACGCCTAACATCTTGGCCTGGTCCGAAAGGCAAAAGAAAGCACGGTAGACCCCTTTATCGCTGGGCAGACGATATAACGAAAATAACTGGGGAAAAGTGGATGTTACAAGCGCAAAAAAGAGAATACTGGAACAGTCTGGAGGAGGCCTTCACCCTTACTTTCGCCCCTCCTATTCGCGCTATACACTAGCGACATCCCAAAGCACGATAAAGTGCAATTATCCCTCTTCGCGGACGACACGGCACTCTACGTGTCGAGTCCATACCGCAAAAGAATAGCTCCACTCCTACAATCCGCGACCGATGCATTAGGCAAATGGTTCCGCAAATGGGGTATCACTGTGAACCCCGACAAGAGCGCCGCCGTGCTCTTCAGGCGCGGCGGCCCCGAGGCCATAGATAGTGTCAAACTCTATGGCCAAGCCATTCCATGGCAAAAGCACACTAAATTCTTAGGCGTCACTCTAGACGCACACATGTCATTTAAAGCCCACATTAAGGCAGTCCGTAAGAAAGCCAGCTATGTCCTTAGCCGGCTCTATTACCTTATTAACAGACGCAGTAAAATGTCCCTTAGAAATAAGGTGACACTTTACAAAACGGTGGTCCGTCCAATCCTCACTTATAGTAGTGTAGTTTTCGCGCATTGCGCTCCCAGCTCCATACACAAGCTCCAGACGATTCAGTCGCGGTTCATGAGAACAGCGACTGGAGCGCCCTGGTTCGTGCGTAACGTGGACCTACATAGGGACTTAGAACTCCCCACCATAGCCCAATGGATGAAGCAAGCGTCTAAGCGCTACTTCGACAAGGCTAAAAACCACCCTAACCCATTGGTGACAAAGGCCATCGCATACGTCGCGAAACCCGATCCCACTCATCGTCGTAGGCGGCCGAGACATGTCTTGGACGACTCCGACGATGATATTACCAAAGCTAACGCACGGCTAGACTCGGCGATTGAAGCCCAACGTCGAACAAACCGCGACACCGCACACACCACAGCAGAAAGCGTACACCGTCTTCGCCGGCGAAGACGAGGTCCCTTGTTCCGCGTTCCCGCGCCCACCCGGGTGAGCGCCCGTCCGATTAGGGCCCTTCTGGCCTCCTCCACTCAAGCGACAGCTCAAGCCGAGGTTCGTGGTCCCCGTCAAGGGGGGACGCCCTTGTGCATGTCGCTACCAGGGTGAACCTTAAGTTCACCCCCGCGTCCGCGTTAAAATGTAGAAGCCCTTCTGGCTAACATTGAGAAACACCACACAAAAAAAAAAAAAAAAACCCTTACTTAAAGGGGTTCTCAAGCTACATATTATATAATTTATGAGTCATCATTTCTTATGTATAGCTAATTATTTTTTGAGTTTAGTTATAGTTTGTAATATAATAATTAAGTTCATTTAACCCTCACATTTAACCATACTTTTAGCATGTAAGAAACCATTGTGATTTTGAGAAATAAAGGCTTTTTTATTTTATTTTTATTTTTTACCCATCATACGATTGATAATTTCTTCAGACAATGGGTAAATAAAAAGAAATTAAAACACAAAAGGTATCTTCCAAGGAAAGCTGATAATATCACTGATGGCCTGCTTAACATTTTCGACTACTCTTTTTCACATAACTACCTACATATTATTTTAACTTCCAGATAGTTAATAATATAACAGAACAGCATATATCCAGAGGAATGTTAAAACTGATTGTATAAATTGACACAGGCGTATAAGCCTACTTGTAAGTTGTAACACAGAGCAAGTAACTGACTTGTAATCTATATATATATAAAAGAAAGTCGTGTTAGTTACTCCACTTATAACTCAAGAACGGCTGAACCGATTTAGCTGAAAATTGGCAGGGAGGTAGTTTAGAGCCAGGAGAAGGATATAGGATACGTACCACGGGCGAAGCCGGGGCGGACCACTAGTTAAAGATAATTTTATGTACTTTAAAGTTTAGACATCAATATTTCATAATTGATAAGTTGGGAAATATCATTGTAGGTAAGTAATTATTGAGCGCAACACTCGATAAAAGCATGCAATTTAAGAGATAGTCATCGCACTTAGGCAAAGGTAGTTTTGTAAATTAAGTTTAACTCAAGGATGAAATAACTGACTAAACTCTAACGGTCCGTCCCTTTACGATTTTTAAGTTTTTTTTTTTTAATTTTCATACAAACAATAAAACCTTTTATGCTTTGAGAATTGGGTAAGTCAAACCGAAATTATCAAAAACTAAAAATCGGTCTAGGCGTAAGTATTTATTGATGGTGTACAGACTTACAAAAACAATTTACCTATAAATTGATGTAAACCTAAATATAAATTGATTCGAGGCATTATCATTATTTTATGCCATCAAATTGCTTATAATTACTTTATTATATAGAATGGACAATCATTACAAATAAGTATTAACGTAACCATACTAAAAATATATCCACCCTGAGAGTTTTAAATAGCAAATAGTTCAAGATTTTACTATATTATATGTGATACCATTGGGTCCATGGTGATACTTACAACTTACCTACTAGTTAAGGCATAGACCACGCCTCATACGAAATATGAATGGATATAGCCGTCAACTTTTAGGTTCATTATTAAGCTATTGCATAGCTTCTATCGCGGGGACCGAATCGAGAAATTCCGTAACGAAAAACTTCACGTTCCCCACTCCGACAGGCTCGGAGGTGTGGCTTGAAGGCATGCTATGCATTTATGCAATAGCTTTACCCCGTCAGTCCCCGAGTGCCACACGCTTTTTTTTTTATTTCTCTTTCTCATTTATAACATTTGTTCAAAGGAATGAATATTATATGAATTATGAAGTATGTAGTTACTCTTGAAATTAGTGGGGGAAATAGCTTCATATCTAAGGAGTAAAGAAAGTGAAGATTATAATGAATTAATTGGACAAAATCTATACTAATATCATAAAGCTGAAGAGTTTGTTTGTTTGAACGCGCTAATCTCGGGAACTACGGGTCCGATTTGAAAAATTCTTTTGGTGTTAGATAGCTCATTTATCGAGGAAGGCTATAGGCTATATATCATCACGCTACGACCAACGGGAGAGAAGTCACGGTGGTGAAACCGCGCGGAGCAGCTAGTAAAAAATAAAAAAGTTCACCAAGTTTAAAATTTATTTAAAAAATCATCACATTTTTTGGAATTGAGATTGTTAGCTAAAAGGCTTATATATTACATGAAACAATTTGTAATTAATGAGAATGCATGTACAAATTATTATTGTAAAAAAATAAATAACAGTTTAACATTCTTTATACTATTCCATTATGTATATTTTAAGCTCGTCACAATTATTCTGCTGGTACAAAAAACGCTCATCTTACATGAAAATCTAGTATTTTAGGTAGTTGTTATTGCTTCAAGTATTTTATAATAATATGTATAGTCAGACACTACGCTACAAGTTTTGTTTAATATTCCAAAACATTATTAATATTTTGGCAGACTGCTCAAAGCGCTTTTGAAATTTATTTTATGAACCCTAATACCTAGGAATATTGTAAAAACATCCTTAACATTTTACAATATTCCTAGTGATATAGACATGACAACCGATATACAGAGCTAGTATGAATATACAACAGCTATGTCATTTGGAAGAGTAAAGAGTAGATCATACACCAATTAAACTAATTCATGTCTACCTTACCTATAAATTCTTTGTTTGTTGACAGTAAACATATTTATGTAGCATGTAGCATGGTGGGAAGAGGACAGTTTCCTATTAAGCCATGTAACTAAAACTTGCATTCCAATACAAATTCATACATAAATAACAAATAACTTAATTAAATTATATTCTAGCTAATCCTAATGTCATTCTTGATTGTTATCTTCAGAACTTTCTTCACTACTTTCCTCTTCACTTGATTCCTCGCTGGAATCGTCAGAATTAGCTTTTGCCGCCTTTTTCGCCATTAACTCTTTAAATTGTCTAACTGTTATTTTTCTCGGTATGATCTCACGTAAGAAGTCTAACGTGTCGTCTTCTTGCACGACTTCGGCGATGTGCTTGTATTCAAGGAAGTTATTTTTGCTGTTTTTAAATGCTCGCTTTGCTAAGTCTGTTACGAACATTTCCTGTGAATAACCGATGTTAAAGTTTAAGTAGATTAATGTGAAATGAAAACGCATTTAGGATTTGGTAGTGTTGTTTGATACTTACTGTTACTTTTGTTACTAAATATAAGGGTTCGGCGCCAACCGCGTCTACTTCAGGGGAACTTTTCATGATAGTTTTAACTCTCGAGAGTGGTAAATGAAGATCTTTTTCAACTTTAGGAGTCGACATTGTGAAATATATATCTTGATAATTATGTATATAGAAATACTGAACTTAAATTTAATAAATAAACACCGGCGCGTTTTGTATTTTTAAAAACAGTAGTAATTTCCATTCGAATTTGTATTTCGTCAATGTCAATTGTCAACGTCAACTGTCAAGACTACAGTACTCACTACTGTTGATAGCTGTCACGTGTCACAGATAATAAAAATATGTCACGGGTCACAGTTAAATTATTATAAAATTTAAAGAAGAGCCATCTGGAGCCACTTTAAAGAAACTTAGAATTTATTTACAAAAGTAAGATGGCGCTCTAGTTTCCATTATTAACACAGAACAGTAAAAACAAATAGAAGTGCTATAGGTAAACCAGAATCTGATGGCAATTAGGGAAATCAAAATTTTGAGTGTGCAACCCTAGGGAAAATGGACTGAACGATCTTGATACTGCTTATTTTTTAGTTTGTTCTCAATATCATTAGTCACATTACATAAGTGGACAATACTGTACTTAATAATGAGATATCCACTTAATATTATGTAGGTACATACTTACATGTATAATATACATATTACTTTTACACAGGTAATACATATTATTATTTACACATACCTATATTTGTATGTTCATTATCATTATGCCATGTGAAAATATCGATGTTATATCGATAGAAAACTAGACTGCTTATAATTTTTTATAAAATAAAATAAAAGTAAAATAAAACTATGTTTATTTTCGTAAGTATAAACAGATACACACATTATAAAATTGACTTGGACAGCTTGGACTTGACGAATAGCCGTATTGGAAACTCCTGTAATAAGTTTTCATAAAATTATATTCCAATCAACAAACAATATTATAGTTACCTACATATAATATTTTATAATTAAAAGTATCAAAGCGGGTAAGTCCAATTTACCAATAAAATCTTCTAAATTGAAAATTAAGATGTGTTTGACCCTTCTTCATCAAATATTTTTCTATACACATTATAAACAACACCTCTTGCTTGTGATCACAGCGGCTTTTTCGACATTTTCGAAGATTTTTTAGACAAAATCCTAAAAATTATTTATCAACTGCAAAAAAGACAAATAATTTGACAACCAATTTGATAGTTGTCAAATAAGTTGCCACATGAAAATCTTTTATTTCATAATTATAAATATGCCATCAGATTCTGGTAGACCTATATAATGTCATAATTAGTATGAAAACCAGTGTCGCCAAACCCATACATTTAAACCGATAGTTATACAGTACACTACAAGTAAACTATGCTTTTGATTGGACAGCTTAATTTGAGTAAAAACTGACTTAGGTTATAAATTCAGCATTTCAATATGTACCCTAACGCACCCTGTTACGGTTTATTTTAATATAACATCCCTATGCATATTAGCTGTTTTGTTTCTCTTTGCTCCGAAATTCCAAATTCGAAAAACATTCAGCTACTCCACAACAGAGGGCGTTAGTTTTCGATAGATATAACTTTGAACCTCAACACATAGAAATAAGGTTGAAATTTGTGTCACTCTACATTAATGACATTGACTTGATATTAATCTGATGCTATGCTCTAAGGGATGTCAGCCTTGTTATCGATAATTCACAAATAAATATTTTTTGGTGCATTTTTTTTTCTTTCTATTATATGAGTATAGTACAATGTGCCACATTTTGGAGTATGTTTATTACTACTAAGTATGTCTTTTCATATTATTATTATTAAATAAAAAACGGAATAGAATAGTATAAATCTATATTTACAAAATACAAACAGAACTTATGCATAGCTTAAATCTTGGAACTGCCGTAGATTTGATGTATCGGCGGCCTTTGTTAGACTTCTTAGTGCTGTTCGGCATCCAGTTAACTCGTCACGTTGCATTTATCCATTTCTCTTTTAAATTAGCCTCTTTGGGAAATCTATAAATAAATTGGATAAATGAAAGCTAAGGAAAATAAAATAAAATTCAATACATATTTATAATGTTTGTCTTTTCTAAAGTATCGATACTGTCGATATAAGCTACAACCATCACTAAACCGAAATTCGTTTGTTTATTGCAATAATATTCCAGAAAGTCTTGTTTGCTGTTCAATCTATATTAGTACTAATTTCTTATGGATTAAGGTTCATTTTGACTTAATATTTTTATAAATTTTTGACAAATTACGACAAGCGAAGTTATAACATAAAATATATTTAAAATAAATTAAAATAAGACTTACCGATGGTATGAAATGCCTCCATTGCTGATATTATTTCGTCTGCTATCATTTTTCCACTCTAATACCGAACAACACGCCCTAATTAATGAATAAAAATGGAAAAAAGGTTTGACAGCTGACAACCGACTCGAATATTTTTCTGCGCACAACTGAGACCAAGTAAGGTGATCTTAAGCCCGGCATTCACTACACGCACCGCGAGCCGAGCCCCGAGCCGTACCAATCCGTGGACAAATCCGTCATCGCCCACACACTACACGAGCGCCGAGTTGCAGTCCAGTCGACTGTGAACTTTGGTGAGCCTTGCACGTATCTATCCTACCACGAAAAAAAGCTCTCTGGCTCTAGTAGTCAGTGAAATGCTTTTAACACAGAAAAAAAAGCGCGTGTGGGCAAAGGAATAGCTGAAACAACGAAGAAAGAAATAACGAACGAACTAGAACTGCACATTTGTTTAACTTTTTTCAATTAAAATAATATATTTATAATAATAATGACCGATACGAGTAATTTTTATATTTGATTTTACTAATAAACCATTCTTAACATAATAAACATTTTCTGATTTAAAGAACTGAACCTTTTTTCTTTTTAAATACTTACTAGAGACGTTACTCTAAAAATCGAAATCTGTTATCTAGAAATCAATATCATAAATAAATAAATGCGTTGTGATTTTTCATAAATCACAACGCATTTATTTCTTTGAATCCATACTAATAATAATTATAAATGCGAAAGTAACTCTGTCTGTCTGTCTGTTACTCAATCACGCCTTAACTACTGAAGCAATTTGCATGAAATTTGGTATAGAGATATTTTGATACCCAAGAAAGGAAATAAGCTACTTTTTATCCCGGGAAATAGGATAGGTTTTATCCCGGCAATCCCACGGGAACGGGAACTATGCGGGTTTTTCTTTGACTGCGCGGGCGATGCTGCGGGTGGAAAGCTAATTATTTATAAAATTAATTATGTATGTATATGGCGAATGACTGACAAGTTCACCGACAAATCCGCGCGTGCACACACACGTACGAATTTGTCCGGCGCGGCTCGGGTGCGGCGCGGCGCTCGCGTCTCCAGACGGCGAGCCCGCGCCGAGCCGCGAGCCGCGCACAACTACACATACACACGCAGATTGGTCCGCGGACTTGTAGCCAGCTACAAATCCAGCGGATGGGTGCGCCTGTGAATGGTACCCATTATCTTACTAGTGACACGTGGGCCACGCCCCGTAGACAGAGAAACTAATAGACAAAGGTACTCTGTAACCGCGACTGAGACAAAGATAGTTTGTCAATGTATAAGTTGAATGTTGCCACAGTATCCGAGCTCCCGGATGTTTTGGAAAGGGTAAATATTTTTAGGATCAATTAAATAAAACCAGTTATGAGATTTTTCTTTTGTCTTTATAATCAATGTAGTAGATACAAAAAAATATAAATAGATTGATTATTGATGACGAAACAATGTTAATTTCGTGTACACATTTCTTACTTTTTCATTGGCTTGTTCATATTTTACAATATTTTGTGAGAATCCAATCTTTTCTCCCACTTCGATCCATTTATTACGTAGGTCTGGATCATCTGGAAACAAATCGATAAAATATAGGTTAATAATTAATACTCGCAGGTAGTTCATTTCTCTAAAATTATAAGTGTAATTTTATGTCAATCACAATTACTATGAGAAATAATAAATTAAAATATGTTTTCGATGCCGAAGTCTTCCCGAAACACTGGGTTATTATGGGATTTCATATTCATTTACTTTCGAGTTTCACCGTATTGTCAAATCAATATTTTTTTATTGATGATCGGGGTATTATTTTTCCCGACACTGGCAACACTTACTTGTTGATGTTTATAGGTTATTGAATGTAAAAATCGATATTACGCTAATAATTTCCTTGTTTTAACGCGACTTGTTGTTACTTTAGGCTAAAGTATAAATAATCATCACTGAGAAACTATAAATAAGGACAATAAAGTCGTACTTACGCGTGAAAAGACACACCGGCAATTTTCTTCTCACTATCGCTTAAACATGCAATAACACGACAACGCACCATTCTATTTACTTCGATGTCTATATTAGGATAATTTCACCGTCTTTTCAATGTACTCGTGTCGATTTTTTACTAAATAATATCCAAAATTCGAACACCAAGCACGATGAAGGCACGAACTGTCAAAGTTTGTTTCGCAACTCAAGTTGCAGACATTGAAAAACAGGTTACACACTAAGGGACAAAAAATAGGGTATTTGTGTCTTTGTCTTATGCATTTGTTATGGTATTTTCGCTCTCTTTCTTGTGTAAGTGAGAAAGGTATCGTCATTGGGTCTATTAGTTACTCTGTCTACGCCACGCCCACATCGCACTTCTATTTAGTTTTTACTGTTCTGTGATTGATTATTAACTTTTTGAAACCGTCGAATGTTGAAACTTTTTGCGGGAAAGTTTCTGAGGATATAATATTTTGTCTTTATAATATTATGTGATCCTAATCTTTTTATTTTGCTAAAACTTGGAAGTGCTGTAGCTTATTTAACACGATAATAACACAATTAATTATGCTATAGAAATACTAGCTTTTGTCCTTGGTTTCGTTCCCGGGTGAAACCATGCGAAACAGCTAGTTATTTGATTAATCTGGAAAAGTCTAACTGAAAATATTATATTATACTAATGAAGTGACTGTAGTAACTTCCTTTTTCTGTTAAAGGGGATAGTTTTATTTAACAACTAGCTTTCCGAGCGCGCCTTCGCTCGCGTTTTCAAAGAAAACCTAGTGATATACAAATTTCCTATAGGAAACTGAAACTATCCAGATATCTTATTAGTCTATTGCAACTATTGCATATTGCAAAATCTTAGCATGTAAAAATGTAACACAATACGCTATTTCATTCGAGTTTCAGATTACATTCTCGAAATATGAAATATAGGAAAACATTAATAATTCTCGCAACAAATATTAATTCTCATTAAGGAATGCGAACCTTAACGACTACTGAGTATTAAATAAGTTGAGTCAGGTTTGTATAGGCAGTATGTAAATATTTTTGTGTCATAGGTAAGTAGTTTAAATCGGAAGCCTCAAATATAACTTGATTATGATTTTTTTGTTCTCTTAATACTTTTACCTGGTGAAATGATTTATGAACTACTAGCTACTAGCTTTCCACCCGCAGCTTCGCCCGCGCAGTCAAAGAAAAACCCGCATAGTTCCCGTTCCCGTGGAATTGCCGGGATAAAACCTATCCTATTTCCCGGGGTAAAAAGTAGCCTGTCCTTTCTCGGGTATCAAAATATCTCTATACCAAATTTCATGCAAATTGCTTCAGTAGTTAAGGCGTGATTGAGTAACAGACAGACAGACAGAGTTACTTTCGCATTTATAATATTAGTATGGATAACAAATAACAATATAGCAGAGTTCTGTCGACTTTGCCACAAAAATATAATATTATCTTTTTTATATTTGAAGCTATAGAAGATCAAATCGTAGCAATTGAAGTACTTAAAATGGGTGATAAATAAAAGGCATCATTGTCTTAATGCTAGCTGTCTTTATTTTCCATTTCCTTATAGAAAATACTTTAATACGAAAAACAGTATAATGGGCCGCCCGCGTGCCCGGTCGCCCTTACGGCGCCGCTGACTAGTTCGCCCGGCAACCCACAACATTCAATACTTATGAAAAACGATAAATACAAAAAATACTGATAGCGAGATCGAAGCTTACAGGGACTTCTCGATTTTGATCAGTTCAGCGATGCCGTCGTACATCTCCTTGACGGCGTCGTACTCGGTGAGTCCCATGCGCCTCTTGTTGGAGATGTCGTAGACGCCTCCCTCGGCCTCGGTGTGCTCGCCGCGGGTTCCGCGCACTTGCAAGTGGTACTTGGAGGCGACCTCCTCCAGCTTGGCCTTGTCCGCGGCCAGCTTGGGCAGCTTGATGTGCACGGAGGCGCGCACGGTGGTGCCCAGGTTGGTGGGGCAGAAGGTGAGGAAGCCGAGGCGGTCGTTGTGCGAGAACGGGATCCTCTTTTCGATGTCGTTGACGGCGGTCACCAGCCTCTTGTACACCTGCTTCAGGTCACCACCCATCTGCATGGAGATGATGCGGAGGTGGTCCTCCTCATTGCACCACACCAGGAAGGTCTTGTTCTCGTTGTGGTAGATACCGCGACCAGTGGGCCAGAAGCGGCAGGCGTTGGCGGCCTGGAGGAATCTGTCACCCTCCTTGAAGAGGAAGTGGTCATCGATCAGCTTCTGCTGGGTCTCCTTGGACATTCCGGTGAGTGGGTAGAAGGTACCCTTGAGTTCACCTTCGAGGCCAGAGAGGGTGGAGGAGACTTTGTCTTCCATCTCCTTGTATTGGGCCTCAGTTAGGCAGGGGTTGAAGGGGTAGCCCTCCATGGAACGGCCGCATCGCACACGGGTGGAGACGATGAATTCGCTGTTGGGGTCCAAGTTTCCGAGGGACTCTACATCACCCCAGTTCTTGGGGGGGTGCTTGTCGGTCTTCTTGAAACCATTATGGTAGTCTTCGATGATGGGGTCGAATAGGTCAGCGAAGACGGTGTATGCCTCAGCATCTGGGGCATAGATTCCAACACCGGAGTCTAAATTCTCAACACCTGAAAGACAATAATATTCAATTAAAATTTAAATCTCAATTAAAACTATTGCAATGTTATGTAATGAGATTCTTATTGGAATTAATAATAAGATTATTAATTCATATTATTAATCCATGAAAGTAAAAAAAAGTATAATTGTAAAATAATGCTCCTTTTAATAACTCAGCCCCCGGAATCACAGACACAATAGAAAAACTATTGTGTCGTGGTCTGATCGGGCCGCTCGGGGCTCAATGGGTTAAAAATATGAAGGTATAAAAATTATATTGGCATTATATGCTTAATGTGGTTGTGATAAGCAAAGCTTGCCATCATATCAATACTTTTATCAGATTATGTATTGAACAATCTTTATCTATGACAAATAATATTATTTATAGGTATAAATACTAATCCTGTGCTTACATCATTGCTGATATACAACAAATAAAATTATTCAAAGTTGCAAACAATATTAATTTATATTTTCTTAACAAAATAAAAATGAGAAAAAGCTTGCTTGCTCAAACTATATTCAAATAAAAAATTTAAAACGTGAATCAGTTTTATTTATTAAATATATAATTCATGATATTTTCGATCGATAGAGCGAAAATGTGTGAAAATTGTCACACTATAATATATAATAATCGGAATTACGTAACGTTAATTCATTTTTCTAATAAGAAACACAAATCACAAACCTGACTGGATGCAATCCAAGAGAGTTGATCCGAAGGAGGTCTTCTTGTTCTTTAGAGCATCGAAAACTTCCTTGGTCAAGTACTTCTTCAGCAACGACTTGGAGTCGGAAGCCTGGAGTTTGCTGAAACCAGCCTCCAATTTCTCAATAGTTGCGGCGTCCACCATAGCTGCTGCTTTCCTGTAAAAAGAAGAAAATATGAAAATTTAAAAAACGCATATTTTGATAAGACCACGATTATTCTTTATTTTCTTACGCTTTTAATGCAGCGCAAGTCGCTCTCGTACACATTTTTAGCGTAATTATTATTTATTTAGCTACGAACTAAAATAGTTATTCGAATAAAAAACCAACTAGACAGAAATAAATCAAATATTCGACGCCAAATCGACCGATTGACAGTTATGTCAAAATAAATTCAAATTTTTGGGAAACACCGCGCGTAGGGATGTGCTTTTCACAGGATTTTCCAAGATTTATTTTATATTTCCGGCATTTTTATTAATTAATATAAATATCACATGGAAACCACCCATTATAAAGGTAAGTATTAGTCACAAATGGGAATATTTTATAAAATATTAGTTAGGAGAAATACACACCGTCTTATGAGGTAATACGCTAGAACAGCACCTCCACAAACCACAATGGGAATCGTGACTTTCAATTTATAATTCATGATGATTCGGAACTAAGTTTACTATGGGGTGTAGAGGGTCTAATAACTAGGAAACTATGAGATGTCACACACACGGAATGCCGAAGCTACAATAGCTCCTCGAACACACCCAAGAGGAGCTGGAAATTTTGTAGAATTACGTAATTTAGGCAGAGGTCGCTTTGGCCGCGCGCAAGTCGAACGTATTTGTCAGCTTACTGCGCAACGGTGCTGCTTGGCTGCGCGCAGCCGGTAGCCTCCCACTCATTCCGTACTGGCGATCGTGTTATCGCAAGTTTCTTATTACCTAATTGTATTCATTTAAATTTGAGATACTACACTCGTTAAAACATCGTCAAGTAACAAGTACTCCATTGTTCTGCGAAAGATTCGATGTAGCTACAGTAGGTACCTACCTAGTACCGCATGTATACATTTGATAGGGCCGACACATACACGTCATGTAAATTTTTATTCCAAGATTTAATATTTTTAATTCTCGTATATTTTATACCGTTTAGTTCACAATATAACAAAATATTAAAACTAGGTATTAGATCACTGTTTTTCTTAAAATATTTATCTATTTTTTAATCACTTTTAAATCGTTTTTACTATTATTTTAAGATGAGCTGAGCTCTGAGATGAAATTCTGTATTTTTTTTTACAAAAATACAATTTTAAGTAATAATTACTAGGTTCCGATATAAGCATTAAAAGGTTTTAATAATTTAGTAGTAAAAAATTTAGTTTATTTTTAAGCACCTATGCAATTTTGCTAGCAAACGTAGGTATACCTATATTTTTAATGATTAGTTAATGAATATCGCAATAGAAGATGATTTTATGGCGTTCTAGGTGAATAATTTTAGCTAGCTAGTTGATATTATAATGGTTAATATATCGCTTTAGTCAGCGGGCATTGAAAATGAATGCCGGCCGGACATACGCACCCATCGGATTCATCTGCCGGTTTGTTTTCTTTATTTTCTTTCGTTGCACAGCCACCCATTTTCACAATTTTTTATATGATAAAACTAGTGACTAAAACATGCACTAAATCACTAAAAACTACTGCAAATAAATAAAATTAACGCAGGAATCTAAATGCAATGATGGAATGATATTTTGTCCAAATGAATGTGTCTGTGTAGGGAGCGGCGAGGGCGAGGGGGGGCCCGATCGATTCCCGGCACGCACGCACGCGGATCACGCTTCCCGCCCTTCGGGAACCGCTTCAAAACTTTTCGGAGGGAAACCTACCGCTCTTCGATGGCACTAGTTACCTTAGCGCGGTATATTTGAATGTAGCACGAACTTTTCAAACCGCGGTATTATCACCTTATCAGAATCAGTACACTTGAAGTTATCGATGCACATTTTGAAACGAATTAAGTTGTCACTCAGTTATTGATATCGAAATCTTAAAGCGATGCAGTCGTACCTAGGATTGAGAGGCGGTAGGATAAATTAAAAATTGTCTACCGCTTACCTTGCACTAGTACAACCGTCAGAGTCGACTGCGAGGTGTAGAATGGTTGGTACGGCAGTGCGCTGAACGTTAAGCCTATTGCCTCCCGCTGCCCGCACCGCAGCCCTGCCGCTGGTGGCCTTGGCCTTGCTGAGATGCACAATGACTGCTTATTGCAGACTTTACTCTATTAATCGTTGTTCGATCCCAGATAATTGTCATATGAATGAAAGGATCGAATTACAAGCTACTAAGATCCTGTCAATATTAATTCATATTGTCAGTATTTTATGTGCTTCATTCCGCCACCAACATATCACCAAGAAATCAGAACGGGTTTTTATCTTTTCCTTATTAGTTTATTATTTTATGTATTTCCAAAATTGCGTCTGAGAAACTTTTACTTAATATTGTAATACCTTAGGTAAAAGCTCCCTTACCAAACTTTGTAAGTTATAGGATACCTAGGTAATATTATTATTGAACTAGGTATGTATTTTTATTTGAAACTTCTATGTTGTTTAAACACCTAGTTTATAAAAAAAAACATAGTGTTTTTATATTTACATAGTTTTTTTTAAATATTTCCTTCATTTTTTTTTTCTGGAGTAATAGTATTATGTCTAATACGATCTCATGGGACGAAATTAGAGCGATGTTTACACTTTAGGTATGATTGGAAAGAATCCAAATCCATTGTCGTATCAAAAAATTGGCTGTGATAATGTCGATATTTCATAAAAAATAGATACAAACTGTCCACATTTAATGGATCAGTAACGTTCAAAAATTAATTATTATAAACTTGTTATGAATGTTAAAGTTAGGTATTTGTTATACGTACTACGTAGGCTATTTCCTGATCGGAATAGGTAAAACTTTTCATGTTTTAATAACTGCAGCATTTTTTAATACCTTTACGTTATTGGACATGATTTTTTTATATTAAATATGTATTTTTATAGTTAGAAACTTTACTTTGTCTACGAACAAGTGAAAGATAACTTCAATCGAAAAATAAAATCGATTCCGTTAACCAATTAGAGTAACATCCCTATTCGGCATAAGCCATGAAGTTGACGTTTGACGGTTTGACTATTCACATTTAATTTCTAAAGTTCCAAGGATAAAGTATACTTTACTTGTGTATTTTATATTTATACTTGTGATATTTTTATACTCTAAAGTTTGTTATTACAAGTTACAACATACTTTTTATGGTGTGTGGTTGTTTACATAAAAAACCTTTGAATAAAACGTCCTTGACCTTACATTCCTGACCTATAAACAGAGTGTTCGAGCTTAGGGGAGTGTGGAAGCCTTATAAAAATAAAACCCTTACATAAGTTACTTGTTCGTCGTAATAATATTAGTTTACTGAGGATTTATTTTATAATTATCGTGCTATTTTTAATTTATTAACCATTTCTTATACATACCTATTTATTTTGAATTAAGATTAAAAAAGTTTTAAAGGTACTTTACAGGAAAGTAGATACATAAACGTAGTCTATGCTCAGTTCATTCATAAATCAAAACGAATTACCTAGGTAATATTTTTGGGAGTGTAGACTAAGATGAAAAAAAAGTTGGCGTTGTTTATGAGGCTATGAAGATTCTGGAAGGCCTTGGCAGTGACAGAGGCCCGCGACCTTGCATAACGGTATTTAGTGGCGCGTAAAAATAAAATTGAACGACCGACAGTGTCTTTCCCGCGCACTTGAAATTTAAAGCTTATTGATAGCATTTAGCAATGAAAGCTTTTACGCGCTTCGCATAATATCTATATCATTTTACCAACTTAAAAAAAAAGAATTTGCCATAATATCTGTATGTAGGTAAATAATTTAGTTTCAGATCATTATTGACAATTTCTGTTTGAACGGAATAAAATCTATTTTTGTTCTAGCTTATCTTGAAAATAATTATTTCGGACTTCTTTTTGGTTAACAAAAGTATTCTTCAAAAACTTTTTTCTTAGGAAAGTTATTAAAAAATACATAATACCTTATACCATAACTTTTCTATTCTTTCTATAAATAATACATACCTAGTTATAGAAATAATTTGGGTCAAAATTGCGTCACAAAGTTACATCGCATTTTGTACGTGTACTAACATAATGATTTGCGAGCATAATTTGATACCAAAATTGCTTTAGTCACGGAATTTCCGTGTTCCGGCGTGTAACGCATTTTGATTTTGGGCAACCTTGGCCCCTGTGTTTTCCTTTCAATGTCAATGTCAATGTGAAACGCAAGCTTTGGAACATTTCTTTGGTCCTTTACAAAATTTAACCTAAAATGAGTAGGTACTTATTAAAGACCAATGACCTATTATACTAGTAGACGCGGCATACGCCAACATCATTGCACTAAAAAACAGCGTAATTAATACATACCTACTTACTAACGCATTATCACCAATACAGTTGTTCTCTCTTTCACTCTCACGCACGAGACATAATACATGTCTCACTCATGTACTTCGTAATAACAACTGCCGATTAAAATATAAAAAGAACGTCCAGCTTCGACGCTGAATGGTGCGTGACTAAGTGAAACTCGGGCACTTAGCTGAGTTTTTTCTTGCCAAAATAAAGAGCGGGTAACGTATCTAGCCTTTTTAGGGTTCCGTAGCCAAAATGGCAAAAACGGAACCCTTATAGTTTCGTCATGTCCGTCTGTCCGTCTGTCCGTCTGTCCGTCTGTCACAGCCGATTTACTCGGAAACTATAAGTACTACAGTGATGAAATTTGATGGGAATATGTGTTGTATGAACCGCTACAAAAATATGACACTAAATAGTAAAAAAAAGAATTGGGGGTGGGGCCCCCCATACATGTAACTGAGGGATGAAATTTTTTTTTTCGATGTACATACCCGTGTGGGGTATCAATGGAAAGGTCTTTTAAAATGATATAAAGTTTTCTAAAAAACATTTTTCTTAAAGTGAACGGTTTTTGAGATATCAGCTCTCAAAGTCGTAAAAAGTATGTCCCCCCCCTCTATTTTTATAACTACGGGGTATAAAATTCTAAAAAAAATAGAGGTGATGCATGCTAATTAACTCTTTCAACGATTTTTGGTTTGATCAAAGTATCTCTTATAGTTTTTGAGATAGGTTGATTTAACTGTAATTTTGGTTAAGTTATATATACATAAAACTACAAGGCAAAATATCGGGAGAGTTTAGGCTCCATTCACCAGGTGTATAAATTGACATAATAAGTTTATTATATTTGCTGCTACGGAACCCTTTGTGCGCGAGCCCGACTCGCACTTGGCCGGTTTTTATATATCATAGTTAAAGACTGATAAAATCAAAAGACGCAGTTTGGATTTTGGGTTAGGGTAAATTCACAAGATTAAATATTTGAATTATGTTCTGCTTTTTGAATTTGCATGGTTTGATATATTATTGAAATGGTACCTAATCTATACATATAATAAATCTGTAGAAGGGTCAATTCTGTACATTGAAAATATTGAAAAAATAAATAGCAGGGGGTGTTACTGGATCAATACCAAACCCAAATATGTGATTAAAAAAATTTTTGTCTGTCTGTCTGTCTGTCTGTCTGTATGTGAAGGCATCACGTGAAAACTAGCGGTTCGATTTCGATGAAACTTGGTATAATTATACCTTATTATCCTGGGCGTAAAATAGGATACTTTTTATCCTGGAAAAATACGTAGAAAAAAAATAATCTTAATTTTTCAGTTTTATCCATAGACGTTGTTCCGTAGAACCGCGAACACACGTTGCGTATTATTATAGGCCTAGCCGTATTTGGGAATTGGGTCCAATAGATATTTATAAGATGTTATTGTCAGAGGTACTCAAAATGGATAAATAAACCATCCACGCGAAGACCGACATCCGCGCGGACGGAGTCGCGGGCGGAAGCTAGTGGTAAATAAGTAGGTAGTAGACGAAATCGTCAGTCGATTAATTATGTACTACCTTAAGATCGCCCTTCGGTCGAAATTTGGCTTTATCTCAATCACTGTCACCTGCATTCCACTGCATTTATAGCTATAAAATATACTTACATTCGATAGATCTATATTGTAACGATATATTATGTATGTATAATAACACTTAAATACGCAAAAGAACACGTTGTAGCGTAAGCCTTAATTAAATAGGTATATTTCCAATAAAAAGTAGGATCATCCACAATACAATTTGTGGCAAGTGGCAACTTACATCCCGGGGGTTTACCATGATGGCGCTAAACAAACTACATTAAAGTATAGGTAGTGCTATCATTTTTCACACCGGAAAAACTACTGCTGTAAGACATCATGGTACGAAGACAGCTCTAATGAAGTATGAAGTAGTACTCTACTTTTTAAACTCGAGTTTATAATTATAACACTAGTAGGATGATAGGTATCACTCACCGATTTTCGAAAGGTATCAGTTGACACACAAGATAGAGGCAAACGAACGCGAAATATACGCCAATGAAGTACCTGATCCAGTTCCTTAGAGATATCACCATCGTGGAACTTTCTCGAACTGCCAGTTGATGTCCGATACGGTGTTGATAAGTCAGATTATGTTATCACACGGTATTAGGAGTGAACGAATATATGATAAGGATTACGCATTATCACTGTCCGGCTTTCGGCTTTACACAATTTGTGTAATTTTTGTCATAATTAATTTTGAAGGTAGTTTGATCGTATTGCAACTCCGAGAAACATCACTGCAGTTCAGCAATCACTGGGACCAAAGCAATGTTTTTTGCTCTATTGAATAGATAATGAAAAGATCTGTATATTCAATATTTTTTTTTATCTAATTGGATTCAACAAGTCGATTAAATGCAACTTTGCTAACGAAATGGGAAAACCTTTTTTCCTTACATCTATGACACACGACATTTTGTATGTCTATACAAGAATATGTACATCATACTGCTCCAGAAGGCTGCAGTATGTCTTTTTAATATTGAGATTATAATGTATAAATCTATACATATAATAAATCTGTAGAAGAGTCAATTCTGTCTTTCTTTCTTTCTTTCTGATTAAAAAAATTTTTGTCTGTCTGTCTGTCTGTCTGTCTGTCTGTATGTGAAGGCATCACGTGAAAACTACCGGTTCGATTTCGATGAAACTTGGTATAATTATACCTTATTATCCTGGGCGTAAAATAGGATACTTTTTATTCTGGAAAAATACGTAGAAAAAAAATTAATCTTAATTTTTCAGTTTTATCCATAGACGTTGTTCTGTAGAACCGCGAACACACGTTGCGTATTATTATAGGCCTAGCCGTATTTGGGTACAATAGATATATTTATAAGATATCATTGTCAGAGTTACTCAAAATGGATAAACCATCCACGCGAAGACCGACATCCGCGCGGACGGAGTCGCGGGCGGAGGCTAGTAATATACTAAAATTGTATTCACTGTAATAATTGTATTTTGAAGGAAAAAGTTAACTTTTCCTGTAGAATTTAACACGGAGAATTTGGTCCATTAATGCTATTCAGCTAAATCAAACTGGTCATCGTGACGAAATAAAATCCGTAGAATGACTAATAATTACTGAGAACAATTTGTAATTATATGGTCTGTTTATTTTAATGTTCCTTATAGTCCTTTTATAACTCAAGCAGATTGACGAATAAAATGAATGCCCACTATTTCACAAAATATAATAAAAATTACAAATAGTTTGGAAAATCCAAAAGTGCACGCCTCATAATCTCATCCTTTACAATAAAATTGATTATTTATAAAGAGAACGTGACTATAAATATAAAAATGAAATAAAATAAAACATTTGGAAAAGTAAAGAAAGCGGTACCGTAATAATTGAGCTATTTTTCTTGTGGCCCCACCTAGATGTGAAACTGCGCAGGTTTAAGGGACTGACTACCAACTTATTTTTTTAAACCTTGGCTTATAGTATAAAGAATCGAGTTTATAATGGTGAATTTTGAGTACACTATAAAAAAAAAAGTCGATATTTTTTTTGTTTATTTAATAACAATTAAACCACATCGAATCAGACCCTGAAAAATGAAAGGGTTCTATTCCTGAGCATACTCAAGCGTAAGAGAAAAAAAACCGGCCAAGTGCGAGTCGGGCTCGCGCACAAAGGGTTCCGTAGCAGCAAATATAATAAATTACAGTTAAATCAACCTATCTCAAAAACTATAAGAGATACTTTGATCAAACCAAAAATCGTTGAAAGAGTTAATTAGCATGCATCACCTCTATTTTTTTTAGAATTTTATACCCCGTAGTTATAAAAATAGAGGGGGGGGGACATACTTTTTACGACTTTGAGAGCTGATATCTCAAAAACCGTTCACTTTAAGAAAAATGTTTTTTAGAAAACTTTATATCATTTTAAAAGACCTTTCCATTGATACCCCACACGGGTATGTACATCGAAAAAAAAAATTTCATCCCTCAGTTACATGTATGGGGGGCCCCACCCCCAATTCTTTTTTTTACTATTTAGTGTCATATTTTTGTAGCGGTTCATACAACACATATTCCCATCAAATTTCATCACTGTAGTACTTATAGTTTCCGAGTAAATCGGCTGTGACAGACGGACAGACGGACAGACGGACAGACGGACATGACGAAACTATAAGGGTTCCGTTTTTGCCATTTTGGCTACGGAACCCTAAAAAAAGACTCTATTAGTAAAGTATTTCGGTCGCTATCGTGTTAACAAGAAAAAGGATCCGCACATACAGACACACGGACGTCCAAGACAGAACTTTTTTAAACTGTTTTTTAACTAGTTTAAATAACAAAAATGACATCAAAAATATCATGAACGTTAAAAATAGTGTTTTTTCTTAATATGTGTGTATATGTATTATCTTACAAGTGCAATGTATGATACATAAAGACATTTTAAGTTTGAAAAATCAGATGTTTTGCGCGAAGTGACAGTAGTACCCACCTCAACGCTTCGCTTATGAGGCGTGCAATAACAACCCAGATTACACGTTTTTCGGCGATCAAAACCTTTATTTACCTTTCTCTTAGTTTTTATAACTTTATCAAGTACAGTAACTATATAACATAAAAACTTTCTTCACAAGTTTTTCTTTTTTAAATGCCGACACGTTCCACAGCCAGTTATTCTAACTGACTAGTAGGTACTTTAAACTTTTTTTTATTTTTTTCTGTTCAACCTTTGTGGACGTAGACCACGGAGATTGATATGAAAATATTTGTTTTTATGACCCGAAGAAACTGTGCGAAGAAACTAGCCAAGATATCATTTTTAAAAAGAAATTAAAGAAATTAACTAAGTAAGTATATATTTTTTGAAAAATCAAAAACAAAAAATTACGAAATAATATTATGCCTTGCATGTCTATCGAAGTTAAATTGTCTTTACAGTGTAAAACTGTAAAATGTACCATTATCCTAATAGGCAAATTTCTAACACGGCATGTTTATATTGTCCATACATTTGTCTGTTTATACAGTTATACACGAATGATGTAAAAATAACAAATAAAACAGGATCGCTGCGCACATGGGCCGGGAGGGACGTAATTTGCGGCAATGCGAACGTCCGGTACTCCACCTACCATTGTATATTATGATTCACCGGTAATACGTGAATGACATTAACTAGCTTGTCTGTGGGTCTACTATAATTATTATGGAATTTTGAATTCTAGGTAGTATAGATTAACAAGTTGAAGACAATTAGTGCTATGCCTATGGGCTATGTAGAAATCAAAGCTAAAATTTACCGTATTCCCTGTTTAAATTACTTACTAGTTACTATAATTATACAAAATACACTAAATACAAGAGCGTAAGACCTGATTTTTACAAATTTTCCAGATATGCATTGTTGTTTACACTTGTTCATATCGACTAATTAGATACCTACCTACATCATTATTTTTCAATTTGCATCATATCACACTGGTCACAGCGGTGCGGTGCGGTGGTCGAATCGCCGATAAATACTTATTTTTCAACTCAACCAATTTAATTTAATATGATTTTACTCAAAATAGATAAACCGATGGAGGATGCACATCTGGATATGCACTTTAAAGATAAATATACAGATTTAGATGGGTCAACGACCTGACATACTATATTTAACTAAAATAAACCGGTAAGACCAGTTCATGAGCATGTATGATTTCTGAGCATCTCCTATGGTCGCAAAATTTAACGATGCGTGGAAATTTTTGTGATGTCTCAGATGACTCATAGAAAGTGTAAATTTTTGTCACATGCAATACGAATTCAACTGTCGACATAATTTTTCGTAGATTTAAAAAATAATGTTAATAAAAGCTTGGTAGTGTAATTTTTAATATAACCTCGATTTCTCAGGATATTGGTATTTTGTCAAAACATTTAGTTTAAAATATTCTGTTTGTTTGTAGCATCGACCCATGTTTTTTTAATAAATTCTTGTTGAACAAGATGCTTTTCATTTTGTACTTCCAAATTTTTGTACAGCGTAGATCAGTAGCATCATCTACCCTCATTTTGTTGCTTTTTGTATATTATTTTAGTAGTTTCCTCTATATTTATTAGCTACGATATACATTTTGAAATGGCATACAAATGTTAACATGAAAGACGTTATATAAGATTCGTGTTTATGCGATCGATAAACATTGAATCGTATTGATGTAATAAACTTCCACTGACGCCAGCATCTGATAGTAATCGACATGATAATCAAAATCTTTTAACGATTATTTTAAACTGTTTTACTGCAAAGAAAAATGATATGATTTGTAATATAAGACTGAGATTTTTACAACTTTTACCAATTTTTACAACTACGAATGCATTTGCATTTTAGTTTATGGGGGTCTTGTATTCCCTTCTATTTTCCCTGATATCTCACAGTGAGTATACGTTAGTAGTTAAGTAAATAAAAAAAACGACGTGTGGCACTCGGGGACTGCCGCGGTAAAGCTATTGCATGCTATGCCTTCAAGGCACACCTTTGCCCGTCGGAGTGGGGAGCGTGAGGTTTTTTCGTTACGGAATTTCTCGATTCGGTCCCCGTGTTCAAGGCCCGCGATAGAAGCTATGCAATAGCTTAATAAATATATTATTTATTTGGACAAAATAATTCAACGAATAAAAGTGCCAGACTCCCAAGATAGCATAAACTTCACATAAATTGGCGACTTGGGTTTATCTATACATCGATCAGTAAAACATATAGACCTTTCCTACGCTTTTTAATGTGGTAGGTACCTACGTTGAATACTTTTAAAAACCGATTTTATATTAGAAAGAAAGAAAGAAAGAAAATTATTAATCCGCTCTTATTGGTCGTAGCGTGATGATATATAGCCATCGCCTTCCTCGATAATTGAGCTATCTAACACCGAAAGAATTTTTCAAATCGGACCAGTAGTTCCCGAGATTAGCGCGTTCAAACGAACAATCTCTTCAGCTTTATAATATTAGTTAATAGGTACCTATATAAAATCGGTTTTTAAAAGTATTCAACCATAAATTACCTAATGGCACTAGCTGTCCTGGTAAACGTTGTTCTGCCACTCTTATGACTAAGGGGTATGACAAATAGATGTTGGCCGATTCTCAGATATACCCAAAAGGTACACAAAATTTTATGAGAATTGGTCCAGCTGTTTCGGAGGAGTAACTATGGTAATCTAACATTGTGACACAAGAGTTTTTTTAAATATGGAGAAGAGATTAGGTACGTGAATTATTCATCATTAGGTATAGGTATGTAGTCTGTGTCATTGATATAGGACTGGATTAAATTCAACATCATGTCACAATCTTCTTATAAAAAACATGAATTATCATATACTCATTTATGAACATAAATGAGTCGATGAGCTACCTAATTGATGTATTCTTTGTAAAAAAGCAGAAATATTTTGCAACATTCAAATTTTAAGCTCTGCCCTTTTTCACCTGAGTTGTGCCGTCCCAGCCATAAGACGAACGGTCTTCTATACCTAAAGGCTGGGAGTAATCTCTATGCACATTGAAATTTGTAGAAATCTTAGAGTAGAAATATTTTTAAAATTGGTAGGTATTCAATTCAGTATTTTTCATTAATTTATTTAATTTACTGCCTAACTTTTCCATAAAGTATGTCTAAGATACGGTATCGATAGAAGCATATTGTCTACAATTATTTACTTACATTACAATTTGCAACCATTCATTGCTTCACCAAATAAATTTTAAATATGATATGGTTCTACTATTATCAATGTCAAGTGTAAAATAAAGACCCTGTCACCTTAGCCTGTCACCTAAACATCACAAGGTATCAATAAAACAATCTTATCTTAGGGCCTGCCCCTTGGTAAAGTTATTCTACGTCTGATACCTAATATCTATAATGAAATTGCTGAAGAGTTTGTTTGCTTGAACGTGCAAATCTCAGGAACTACTAGTTGCAACAGAAACATGTCTTTAGAACTTCGAACATCATCTTTTTGCAAAACTTTTTGTGTGAAATTCAAAATCAGTGAAATTAAGCTTTTTATATCAATGTGTAAGCGAAGACGCGGCACAAAAGCTAGTTATTCCAATTGTTATATCCATCAATACGTTTTACGGTACTGCACAAATATAATGATAGTGGAAATTTTTTTATCGTTGCACTTTCACACAGAAACTGGGTCAACGAATATCGATGATACTAAAGATAGGAATGTGAAGGGAATTGCTGAATTATCTAGACACGCGGCAGCGTGTCAAGCCGAGTTCAAGCGAAGAGAACTGGCGAGCAGCAGCCGTGTGTATATTTACACGAACCATTTCGAGCCACTTTTCACCCCCTTATAACTCGAAAACTATTTAAGTTATATAAACCAAATTTGGTACATATCAAGAGGACCTCAAGATAAACAAGAACCTTAAATTTCATAAATACAGATTAAACAGTTGCGTAGATATTAATATCCAAAAATCGCAATTTTTAAGACTGACTGACTTATAGACATATACAAAACCTAACCCACTTCCAGATGACCTAGAAAGTTCAAATTTTGTAATCAACTAGGTAATAGTGAGTGTACAAAGGAAAAAATCAGAAAATACTGAATTTATTTGTATTTAATTTTTTTTTCAATGACATAAATTTTGTTTGTATGGAAAAATGGAAAAGTTTAAAAAAAAAGAAAATAGTATATTCACCTTACTAGTCTTAAAAAATAGATCAAAACTAATCAGTGGCCGAAAAAAATTTGGAAATCCATCAATAAATGACTGAGATATAGATTATTGAAGTTTACATATTTTAGGACAAAACATCTGTAGATTCGAAGCGCCTCTGACATCACACTCACTCGCGCTAGTATCGCTAGGGCGGATTACTTCGATTGCATGATTTCTTTATTCAAAACTGTTATTAAACGTAAAATAAAAGAAAATTGTAATAAAAATATTGCCTTTATTGCTCATACAGTTAAAAATAATATATAATTTTACATATTCACATTTATTTATTCTTTATTTATGAGTGTTTAGTTTAGTTTTAATTTCAGTGTAAATAAATAAATAAATAAATAAATAAAATCTTTATTTTGCTTTAAACATGGTATTCAATGGTGATACAATTATATTAATAAAGCACTAACATGTTTAGCCAATACAAGCATGCAAAAATAATTACCATAAATGGTGTAATGGAAGAAGGCTTCGTCGAAGGTCGAAATGATTTAATTTGCGTAATATTAATATGAGTGAAACATCTTTAGGCGCGTTTAGAGTAAAATTTCAAGATCGCGTCATGGCAATACCGTAACGTCATGGAGTAAGGCGACGATTCTTCTACAACGATCTTTGCATCTTGGTAATAGTGTGTGTACAAATTCACGCTGGATGTTTAGAAAATCATGTAATCTTTTAAACATAAAACGAGTTTAAAAAATTGCAGATAATGACGGGGCAATGTGCGCTGACATTCATAACATACAAGAAAATATAGAAAATAATACTAAACAAACCATACAGAGAAACCGCAAGAAAAAAAAATCGTATATAAAAAGTATTATATTTATAAAGTAAATCAAATTTGCAGAGTAATTATCTGTACAAAAAGTAATGATATCCCACTAAAAACATAAATGTAAAAATTAGAGCCGAGTTCAATCGTTGACTTAATTTGCCAAAAAAAGAAATGAGATCTAAATGTGTGCCAAGTTCTGCAGACAGTCTAGAAATTTATTTACAAAGATGTATTAAGTTCTTAGGTTGACTGAAAACTCAATTGTTTTATTTTCCCTTAGAGAACTATGTTTATTCCAAAATATAACTTTTTTAATTTGAATAATATAATTATTTTCACAAAGCAAACAACTAATGACCTATTGAACCCCATAATTTGATGAGGCTAGTTTTACATACTGTTTATATTTTGTGAGGTTCTAAAAACTAGCCTCATCAAATTATGGGGTTCAATAGGTCATTAGTTGTTTGCTTTGTGAAAATAATTATATTATTCAAATTAAAAAAGTTATATTTTGGAATAAACATTGTTCTCTAAGGGAAAATAAAACAATTGAGTTTTCAGTCAACCTAAGAACTTAAGTAATACATCTTTGTAAATAAATTTCTAGACTGTCTGCAGAACTTGGCACACATTTAGATCTCATTTCTTTTTTTGGCAAATTAAGTCAACGATTGAACTCGGCTCCAATTTTTACATTTATGTTTTTAGTGGGATTCAGTTATACGTGGTAATACCGTAAATCGATAAGGAGAGTCTAGATTTATTATAGGGGTATCAACCTTTCATGGAAAGTTAAGGTACGATAAGAAAGCTAGCTATTTATGTTTTCTATAATATTATGTGATCGAAAAAGTTGTTGTAGTAAAATCTGCAGTAATCTGAAGTTTTATTTTGCTAGTGCAATATAGTTAGTGCTATTTCAAATAAAGTAATATACTTATTTTCATAATCTGTAAGACTGAAAAAAAATATCAATCAAGGGTAAAATATCTCTCCCTAAGAATCGTTAAACCTTGAACATCAATTGAAGAATTCAATTCAATCAGATCAATTGAATAGACAAAAATCTTCCACACATAAAGTTATTAGTAGATAGGTATATAACAATCAGATACACAGATAGCATACTCGTATGCGATACAATCGTGTGAATTATCGTGACGTATGATTGACTGAAGCAAATTACTGGAAAAATCGATGCGAATAAACAAACAATAAAAGTGGTTTCAAATACATAATTATATTATGTTTCTTTTGAGTAAAGATAAATTTCAATAGTACTAAGAACTTGCTGAATCAGTAAATAATAATCATCATGAACCTGATTCGTTGTCGGTGAAATGCTCACCAAGGTTTATCCAATTAAAACACGATTGAAGCTACATTTTTGTTCGGGTTTAAGGTTTTAAATCAATAGTGAAATGTTTTTATCAAAAGCGTTTTACCTTTAGAACATTAATTTATTACTCATTCAACGATTCGTTATCTTTACAGATCAAAAGAATTTCTAATGAATCAGCATTTTATGGTACTGTTTTTCATCACAGTCTGAATTTTTGTTTAATTTTCGTGAATTTTGTATATTTTTAAATAGATGAAGGTAGTTCGTATTTTAAAATACAATTGATGTTTAATTTACGAATAATAAATAAAAATAAAATTTGTCAGTCTCTGTTACTGGTTTTTGGTGCTTCTTTAGTTATTCCTTCCAGCAAAAACAATATATGCGCTCACAAATTACGTATTTTATTTTACTTTACAATAGCTACCTCAATGAAGCCATGTTTAAAAGTGTCCACTATTAATCGTATTAGACCTGCTTATGTGGCATTAGGGTAGATGTCGGTTGTGAAAATCACCTTTACAGATTAAGTTAATTGCTCCTATACTATACTTTTTTTTTTATTATTTATTTCTTCCTTTTACAATAGGTCCTTAACTAATTTGTGATTGGAACACTCCTAGTAAGCAAATAAATGCTTGTGTCAGGAGGTTCCGCTCTTCCTTAACACTATTAGACACAGAAATAAAACAATGTGAATGAATACAATGCAAAAACACAAAAGAAAAGAAAGAATTTAACAAAATCTCTGTATGAGTGTGTGTGTGTGTGTGTGTGTGTGTGTGTGTGTGTGTGTGTGTGTATGTATGTGTGAGTATGTGTGTGTGTGTTACAGCACGTTTATTTTTTATATTGGAGCAAAGCTTCGGTATCTGAGTAGCTTAAGGGTTTCAACCATTCCGTTAATACTTTTTTACAGTTTTTATTGAGCAATTTACCTACATTTAATTTTTTATTTATTTTATTATACAAGTTTGAAGATTGAGCAGTGAATTGTGTTTTAGCAAAGGATGTTTTAGTATGCGGAATTTTAATAATATCATTTAGGTTATATAAAACTTGGCATTTGGTTACAAAGTCATAATAGCTTTGAAAATGTCGGAAATTGTTTATTTTCGATTTGATTTATTACTTGCAAGTTGTACATAGTCATAACTAGTCAGGGTAAATGATAAAGCAATATTTTCACCTAAAATCCCAAAAAACGGAGTTTCTAAATTCGTGGTGATGGCATCGCGTAGATATTCTAAAACAATTGATTTTATTTAATTTCTGTGGTTAGTTCTATAAATTGACGAGTTACAATTATTTTACTAGTTTCAAATTCCACTGTTCAATCTATTTTAACTACATATAGGTATATCATTATTCATTATATTAATAGAATTAATAACGTAGTTTAGGTACCTACCTGACGAATAAACTGCTAAACATCTCCGTCTTGTCTGTTCTCCTGAATTTCAGATTTCTGTCCCTTACCATGAAAGTGATGGAATTAAAAAGTCTTGCGTATGGACGCATAATACCGCACTGTTCTATATTATCTCAGTAGGAGTAGTAACTATTTTCTATTCAGTAGTCCTACGCTAAGGAAATTGTCACTAAAGAAATACTTAGGTATGTTTTTCACAGTCCTACATGTATCAAAGAGAATAATTGTTTTTGTTCTAACGACATAAGTGTCCAAACCCAATAAGGTGTCCACGAATCACGGGTCGTTGAACTCGCTCCCTTGGCAACATTGCATCGCATGCGCAGACCAAAAAGTATGACAAAATGAAGGTCTTATTTATAGCCGTTGCTATGAAGAAGAGGAAAGTGGTGCATTTATAGCTAATGGAGATAATGTAGGTAATGGGTATAATTTGAGAACGTGTAGGTTTATTTTGTTTTGTTTTTAAAAATTAAAATTAGGAGAATTTATTCAAATATAAGATTTAGCTACGTACCTATTAGATTATTAGATACCTATGTTAATTAACATGACTGATAAATTAAAATTGATCATACTGCAGTCACTTGTAAAATTCAACAATTCATCTTTCTGAGGTTTCAACATTTTCACTGAAACGGGTCTCATCTGTGTCCCTCATTTCCCTTTGTTGTTTAGTGACCTAGGTGCATTTAAATTAAAAAAAAATCTATAATGTCCTCATATAATTGAATTCATACATTCATGTGATAATTGGACAAAAAGACGGACAGTGTATATAATATTATAGTGTATATATATAATACTAGCGGTCCGCCCCGGCTTCGCCCGTGGTACATATTAACGTTTTCTCTACATAAGAACCATCCTCGTACTTCAAGGAATATAATAAAAAAAGAATTATCGAAATCGGTTCAGCCGTTCTCGAGTTATGGAATTACAACGAAAAGTGGCATTGATTTTTATATATTAGAATATGCGTACCTACCATTATACAACACTTCACCAAAAAAATCTTGGACAGAATTCGTTTCCAAACTCAAGGTCAGCAGAGAGGTGTGAGAATTACACAACTAGGTTTATTTTTTAGCGAAATCATAATAAATCATAGCAAAGCTTTTTATTCAGTAAATAGGGCTGCCAATTTTTTTCGTCGAGTCATATATTTATGAGTCTCTATGAAATTTTGAAAGCATTTGGAATTCTGCAAAATATTATTTACTAGCTTTCCACGCGCAGCTTCGCCCGCGCAGTCAAAGAAAAAGCCGCATAGTTCCCGTTCCCGTGGGTTTGCCGGGATAAAACCTATCCTATGTCCCGGGGTAAAAAGTAGCCTATTTCCTTTCTCGGGTATCAAAATATCTCTATACCAAATTTCATGCAAATTGATTAAGTAGTTAAGGCCTGATTGAGTAACAGACAGACAGACAGACAGACAGAGTTACTTTCGCATTTATAATATTAGTATGGATTCATATACAACATTTAAGATTTTAAGAAACGTAAATTATCCAATAAAATATTCATTTTATTAAAAAGTTACATGGCGGCTTCGCCCGCGTGAAGGGAATCATCATAATGGGAATAAGAACTTTACCCGTAATAGAGAAATGGTTATGCTTATATACTTTAGCTTCGTCAATATCACCAAATATGAAATGAAATAAAAACAAACAAAAACCAGACTTCCCTATTTACATAATATTAGTAAATTTCCAATCAATTCCAAGCATTCTTATTTCTACGTGTACTAAGATTTGTATAATAATTTTATCATGTATTAAAAATTAAGCTATTGCATAGCTTCTATCGCGGAACTTGAACGCGGGGACCGAATCCAGAAATTCCGTAACGAAAAAACCTCACTTAGGCACGGAGGTGTGGCTTGTAGGCATGCTATGCAATAGCTTTACCGCGGCAGTCCCCGAGTGCCACACGTCTTTTTTTAGTCTCCAATTGACCTCTTCCTTTAAATCCTCTTGTTAATACGTGAAAACTTATTAACTCTGGTGAATACAGCCCTGTGACCACCTTACTCCAGACAAACCCACATGCGTCAGAACTACGTCAACACTTAGATAGATATCAGCACCCACTTTGTTTACTACTATTGATTTATGTATCGGTATTCTACGGTGTTCAATATTTAGAATTCCAGTTTCCAACCTCGTAGAAACATTGCTTCAATTGCATTCCACGCTAAAATGTTACGATTATTGCATAATAATAATATAAAGGAGCATAAATAAACAGTCAGTAGTTAAACGAAAAACAACTTCGATTTAATATCGTCATTATAGCCTTTATTATAAACAAATTCTGGGCTATTCTATTTTGTTTATGATACGTAAAAGTTTGCGGAGAAGGTCAAGATACAATTTTATGAGTAAAAGTGGATGTAGAAGTACTTCTAATTTGTTTGTAGAACTTGACAACTCAACATTCTCAAGATAGTACAACCTGGTTAAATCCATTATACAACGTAACTTGACCTGAATACGTTTCCCTCACCAATTAAAACACAATAATTAAATTCCACTGTTATATTTCATTTTGAGCTATATTTTACAGTGATTGAAATATAAATTTTATGACACATGCCCGAATCATTTCCGTTGGCACTACATTCACCGTGTTTCTATTTGATTTTACTTTATGATCTCCATTTCATCTCTATTGCATCGTCATTTGTTTTAAATTTCTTGAAATGAAGATCAAATTTATTATTTTCAGGCTTCAGCGCGTTCAACCAATTGAAATGGCCCGTATAAATGTCATCTGACATTTTGTACATCTCCAAAATATTCATTTTCATTTTAGATACCTGAAACAATATAGAATTTTCATGGTTATGTCAACTATTAAGTATTTTGTGGTTATGTTTTACTTCATATTGTTATTTAAAGTTAATAATTTTAGCTTTGATACCGATCATGTAAATATTATTTTCTATTTAAAATAAAGGATAAAACTTTTTGATATTGGAACGAGCAAATTCGTCTTTTATAATCGTTTGATACATAACACGGAATTGTACTCATAATTTAAAGAGAAACTCAAGGAAAGCAGATTCGTCGAAAAAAAATATTTATCTTGCAATTCGTCGAAAAAAAATATTGATAGATTGTTTTATTTTTAAAGGCATATATATGTAAAACAGAGCAGACACCTAAAGGTGTAACGTAAAACGTGGGATTCTAATGAGGGGTAGGTCGGTAAACCTAATCACATCATTCTTCTGTCTGTTTGGATGCTTACCTATTTTTATTCCAGTCTTCCACTAACCTGATGCTTTGTCTGATGGCTGTGTCGTGTTCTGTTGAGGGTTCGCTGGAGTTTCATTTGCTGTTTGCTGGGGTGCGGCCTGCTCAGCTGCTGGTAACCAACCCCTGTTAAGAATAAATGGAATTAGTTTTTTTTAAATTTCAAAATTAAATATTGATGTTCATTTTGAGATCTGTATTTACACTTCTGTTATATTATGTAATTTTTGATACTGATTAACCCTTTTCAATAATTAAGTTAGGTTTTAACTTCGGTACAAATAAATGTATTTTCTTTCTTTCTTTCTAACTTGGGACACATCAAATATAAAACATATGAATGTTATAAAATTACCTTATTGTTATTCTCTATATGCAGGCTAAATTCGAATTGAAAAGGTATACTTAAGTGTCTTATTCTAAATATAAAAGAAACAATTATTAGAATTAATTTATAAAACACGATATCATTTTCGATTTCCATTATTATGAAACATAATATTATCTATGAGATACAAAACTGAATGAAATAACACAAAATGAATAGACAGCTGCATGCAAACATTCAAGGCTTTCTAAATTACAAAAAAAAAAGATTTTTCGCCATTGAACTTGAACGCTTTCATAGGTGCTGACATAATACGAATTGTGCTAACAGATCGCATAGTAAACATAAATGAGTTATCACGTTCGAGCCTTGACGACGAGTGCAGACGGCCAAACAAACACGTAACTAATGTGTAAATTGTGGCTGCAAGATCTTGAAACCAGAAACATCTATACTGAAGCAGTCTATTTTCAAAGTGTGAAATTGGCAATTAAAATAGTTCCGAGAAATAAGGCAAAAATTCAAGATTAAATATATAATAATATGTAAAAAAGTATATTATATCTCATGAATCTGGTTGGCATGTAAAGTTCAAAATATCAAAATGGTCAATCGTCATCAGGAGGAGTGGCCAGAGGTTCAGGGATTTCTTCATGTAAAAATTCCATCTCGGAGGGAGAATTTTGTTGCGTTGCTGGAACAATCGTCTCCAACTCCTTTATAATCTCATCTGCTGTAGGTAGAATAGGAGCAGGGAAATCTTCAACGGGAGCTGAGTAAGGCTTCACTTGGTATGTAGATGACTTTTTAGAACTACGATCATTCCGGCCGACTTCAGTTGAATCTTCACTGGTACTGTTGTCGCTGAAAAAGGAGTAATAGTTAAACAGGGAACAGTAAATTTACTAGACAAAAAAAAACAAAAATAATTAATAATAACTTTAGTTTTAAAAATAGATTCGCGTGAAGGAAAGCCCTTGGTCTAAATAAAATAAAACAAAAACACAGAAACAAAAACTTACGCAACAATTAACAGCACAATCGTTGACATTTAGGGCCATAAATAATGTTGTTTGCGTTTTCAAAGGTTTTATTTAAGTTAAAGCAAGTGATGTTGACATTGAAATTACGAGAAAATACAATTACAATGGTCGGATCGCAAATACTCCCTTGGTAACAGGAACCGAGTCAGCTGATTTTAATGGTGGAAATAATTGGATTCAACCCAATTCCCGACGGTATTTCAGTGGGTATTGGAAAGTGTGTGAAAATTACAGTTATTACGTAAGAACTATTCGGGACAAACAAGTTTCTTGACGTACGCGAGATTGATATTTATGTTTCGTGATAGCGTTAAAAATATATAAATAAAAATTTGTAAGGAATAAGTAGGGTTATACACGTGTAAGGCTTAGTGTAAGGCATTAAGAGGTTACTTATCCATTATTTTGTTCATGCATAATAATTATTACATGAAAATGATATACTTTTAGTTATTACTGGGGAATTTATGTTTTGCTTGTTTTATAGGTACTATTCTTAAACACGGAATACAGACACATATATATTCCTTGTTTCATTAATTTATTAATTTAAAGACTATGTAGATAGATATGTCGTGGTCATATCGTAGATTTGATCATTTCATGATATGAGTGGCCATTTCACGAAATGGTCGCATATCGTGAAATGGCCAACATAGTTTGATCAGATCGTTAAATCGTCAACGTTTCACGATTTGGTCATCCACATTTGGCCAGATCGTATAAAATATAAAGAGTCCATAAAATATTAAAAAATTTCAGAATAACTATATTCTAAAAACTTGTTAAATGTCATTTAAGTTAGTGCCACGGCAGCGGCCGGCGAATGCCAGAAGCGAATCGTTTTTGCAATAGAAAACAGTTAGGTTAGGTTAGGTTAGACTTTGATAAACAACGCACGAGCCGAGCGAGCAAAGCGAGGGTGCCGCGGCAGCGGCCGGCGAGTGCCAGAAGCGGATCGCTTTTTAAAAAACAAACAATTATAATAATATAGTAGTAGTTTCTTAAATTATTTTATTTAAGTCACATTTTTTCTTAAATACATACCTATAACCTCCTGGGGCCTGCGGTCATATATATATTACATAGACAATAAAAAAATATTTCAACGCCATCTTTTGCGTATATGCGGGAATAATAACTCAAATCGATGTAGTGGTATGTCATCCGCTATACTAAACGGTTTTTGGTTTTATAAGTGACAGTGATTTGAAGTATTCTCATTTCGAAGTTGACGGTGGCTGTGCGACGGCAAACACGTGGTCGGTAATCTTACATTTCTAGTGGAACCATTAGTATATTGCAGTATATCTTTGTATATCTAATTAAAATAGATATTATTTCTGCAACCACAATAGTTATTTTGTAAGATAAATCTAAAACTTGTGAAAAATATGAATTTTTTCTTTTATGTCATACTGGTAAGACATTCGGTCTCAATTCTTGCCAAATTGGTATTGGTTACAAGGGCCCCATGTATTACCTATATGACATTCTTTAGTTTATGTTACAGATTTTATTATAATTTTCAAGGATTATAAGATACTGAGATCTACCAACACCTGGATGAGTCAAATATTGACCTATATGATGGACCTATGGAGTTTCTTGCCGGTTTTTCTCCATAGATACTGCTTTCCGAATCGGTGGTAAATGTTAATACTGTTATGACGATTCAAAAGTGCTTTTGGAAGAAGTCTAATTGAATAAATAAATATTTGAGGTGAAGATAATCCCCCAAATGATACCGATGAAGCCGCCCAAATAACAAAAAATGATTCTTCTTCCATTCGTCCAATGAGTATGAGTCATGTCAGAATAGAATCGTCACTATGTATGTCATCTTCAGTTGTTGGCAGACCATCTCGGGGACGCACATGACGTGGACCAAGCATTAGAGGAGGCTGACCAAGAGGATGGATTAGAAATAAGACCTAGGGGTGGACGTGACAATATAAATACACCGCCGCGCCGGTGCAAAATACTTGTACTGGTCGTTTCTCACCCTTAAAAATACCTATCTTTGAACCTAGGTACATAAAATAGACACAGAACAATGGATAGAATAATAAATATTTAGATTCAAGTTTAAAAATATATAATAACTAAAAAACCATGTAGTTTTTCTTCATTTTCATAAACTTATTACACTCGGAACTGGGAGCCCTTGTAATATATATATGACATAGAGAAAACCCAAGTTTTCCACGAAAGATTTTTTTTTCCATTTTTTTTAATATCTATAATTGCATTAGAACAGATACAGCTAATTTTTATTAAAAAAGAAAGAAAAAAAAATCCTGGGTCTCAGGAGGATAAGATATCCACATTTTCCATAGTACTCGTACCTCTTCGTCGTAAATTCTTTGCTATGACTTTCTTCATAATATTGTTATTAAACGAATTATGAATTTTTTTAACTGCGAATAATTTAATTTTCGCCAGCGGCCGCCATCTTATCACATACCTAAACACAGAGCTTGCAGCGCCTCTACCAACGATTAATGTAACTATTTTACGATATGATCAAATAATTTTGATCATTTCATGAAAAAACCGTGCGTTAATTGGCCATATCGTGAAACGATTTCTTATCATTGATCTGCCCAAACCACATCATGATGTGGCCAAACTAAATTGGCCATTTCACGATATGCGACCATTTCGTGAAATGGCCACCCATATCATGAAATGATCAAATCTACGATATGACCACGACAGATATATCAGAATTCAGAAATGTTGAGATTTAACATAATTTCATTACCATTTAATTTTAATGAAACCTTCCATAGAATCACAAAGCCGGAACTTAAGGCTAAACGATAATAGATCCAGAGCTGATAATAGATTGAACAATTAAATCCACCAGAGCAGTCTGCGGCTCCCAACCATTCGACCTTTGCAAGTCGATCGGTCCATTAGCCGTAGAATCTGGCATCCGATGGTGTTTTGGCAGTACGAGATACAACCCTCGTCTTGGCTGAGGGCCAGCTCGCTGAAGACGGCACCTAGCCGCCTTGAACGCTTTTAAACAACAGTTTATTGATCTTAGCGGAAGTTCAGGTACGATAGCGAGACATGTTATGCGTGTCAAGGGAGATGTTTGCTTGTTGGGAGTCGTGAGTGATCGGTTTTGGATGATCATGTCAATCGAATAAAAAAGCCGAGTACACGTGTCAGAAGTGAAACTTCATTGGCAAGAATCAAAGATACCAAATTCGAAATCATACTCCATGACATGACGGTATTGCCATGACGCGATCTTGAAATTTTACTCTCAACGCGCGAAGTCACTTCAAAACGCGGTGTAAACTATTAAACCCAGTTTAACCTACCTACTAAAAATTTCGATTAATTTTTTATTTCATTTTCAAAATTATTCAGTGAAGACTACTATAAAGTGCATTATGCATCCATCAATAAATAAATGCCTGCACAAAAATGGACAGATAGAAATAAATCAGCCGGACCGACAACCTCCCGGGTAGGCGTGAAATAAATCCCAGTTGTGGGCGTTAAAATTGATTCCTCCTTAACATTATGCAATTTGCTATAAACACGCTACAAACATTTGTGAATAATAAATTATTTCCTACAGGAAATAGTAAATCTAGAGCTCTGTACTCTGTAGATGGGGATTTTTCAACAACAGCAGTAAGCAAAATAAATTACCCGATAAACTAAATATTTAAATGTGTGTAAATATTATTTTAAGGTTATGTTCACTTCACTAATGTATTCTTATTTACATATTTAAATACAAAATCGAAATTCCAGTCCAATATTAGGCAAAAAGTAGCCTATAATATTCATTATCTTAGACCAAAATCTATCATACCAAAATTATATCAAAGTCGATCGCTATAAATAAATATCTTCATATCCGCACAAGCTTTTGGATTTATAATATAAGAAGTATGTGCAATGTTATATTGGAAAAACCCAATAAACAAATTATTTTTCGATCTCTCATATTTCCGTTCTCTCCGTAATCCGCTCGTTTCAATTAGGAACTCATCTCTAGAGATATGATGTATTAATATCGCATCGTACGTGCTATTGATGAAGATATTTTCGTAAGTAAATAAGTGATGCAGTGCAGATTCATATTAAAGAACTAAATTGGATACCAGTATTATTTTTTAAGTCCAGAAAACTGGCCTTTTTATAGTACATCTTTTAATGAACTAATACTGCTCATTCATCATTGAACTATAATATAGCGTTAGACACGTTATAGATATGCACGTAATTATTAAAATTGGGATTCATTTTACCGCAGATATCTGAAAAAAAAATACAAAAAGTACTAAATAAAATCTACATCTACAACAGTGTTGTTGTAGAAAGCCTTATCAAATTCTTAGAGGAAAATCTGCAGACATTGCGTAAGGGTCGCAACGTCTGCAGAATTTCCTTTGGCATGGTTATTATTAAATCTAAGACAATATCCATCAATCCAAATAACGATTACAATTTGTAAGCAGCCCCTTCGAGCGTTGAGAGCAAATAAACGAACTCTGCGTCCGCGCAACTAGTCAGGAAACGGCGAATTGCCATTAGTCTCGTCTCGACGCGATTTGGTCGTCAACCCACATAGATGATTGCGAGAGGGAACTTATCAAATTTCTGAACGTGCATTTGATTAAATTTGATTCAGATATCCGCTTCATTATTCTAAAGCTTCTCACAAATCATTAGATAACAAACAGCATGTTCTGCCCGCATTCGATGATTATAGAAATCTTTCTATTATTGGATCAATTTTACAAACGATCAGCTCAATACACCTCCTAGTATATGTTTTTTAATATTCTACCTAACTAATATGTTAAATAATGTTTTCAATTCTCAGTCAAATAGGTTAACCTGCATGGAAAAATACTAACAATTTATTTTAATAAACCTCCATGTAAATCGGTCTTTTGGTCCTGAAATTGGGCCTTAATTGAAATTTTAAATTTTGGTGAACGTTAAACAACATTTAAGCAATTTTAATTAGAAGTCTTAGCTGGATTAGCCATGGTTTCAAGATAAGGCAATAAACTTTGTCCATGACGAAGATAAACGTCTATTCTAATAAGTGCAGACCAATGCGCAGGCGCATGTGGTGAAGTTACGAAGTTCTATTCTGTGAAATATTTATTGCACTTACAAGGGTTGGCATTAATTTCAATTTTTTATATAATATTAACCCAATGAGCCCCGAGCGGCCCGATCAGGCCACGACACAATAGATTTTCTATTGTGTCTGTGATTCCGGGGGCTGAGTTTTAATATCTGAATCTGAGGAAAAATAGTTGAGTTTTTTATATCTGTATCTATGACCGCAAGATTTGTATCTATTCCATTGACTTTGACTTTGACTTGGTATATTGGTATCAAGAGATAATAAATATCTTATCTGGCTATTGGGTACGATTTTTAGAAGTGGCATTATACTTGCTGTTTTATTTCGTTTTTAACCATTCACATAATACAACACTTGCATTTGTAAGATGAACGTTTGTTCAGTAGCTACGGAAAAACACAACTTCCTGACAAAAAACCACTTCCTGACGGGAAGTTGCTGTAGATAAAAATGAGTATTTTTTAAATGCTTTTATCATTAGAAAGCTTGGTTACAAAAGGTTCAATTTTTATTCTGAGGGCTTAGCCGTACGTTCTGTGTCATATGCTTCGTGTGTAACTGTAGTATTTCAATTATTTATTTATAATTAACTTCACGACAGCAACCCTGGACCAAGATGCATCTATGCAAATAGTAAAAGTCACCCGCAGCGCGTGCCGGTGCATTTAGTCACAACTACTTTAGTTAAATTTAACTTCCTACTTTGAGATATCATTCGAACTGTATTTTGCCCCCTGAGTCGGCATGTAACAAATAAAAGGGTTTAAACCACATTTTAGGTAAATTTTAATTACCAGAATTTAATTCCTTAAGGGAATTTTAATTCATTATAAAAAAAATAAAAATTTGTTACAATTACTTCTTCTAATATCTACTAAACTTTGACAGTGGCTTGGAAATGTTGGTAACTATATTTTTTCATTTACAAGTGAAGTTGAAACCTAGACAAAAATGATAGGTAGATAAATTACATTTTTTACAGGAAGTACAAGAGTTGAAGCTTAACTACGAAATTTAAAATTAAACATTTATCCATGAGGGTTACGTAACTGTAACTGAAGTGTTTTGAAGCGACACAAAAAGTACCTATGCCCTGTTAAGATTTGGCATCTTTGCAAGAAATACAAAATCAATCTTGCTCAGATTTCCGTCACAGAAAAACGAGACTAGTAAAAAGCAGTTCTATAATATATAAATGTATAGAAATATATTTTAAAGTGGCAATAAAATTCAACACAATTGACAATATCTTCGTGAATTTAAAATGCATATTCAAGTGTAAAATGACGTGTTAGCCATGTGCATTAATTCGCATGGAAACTCTAACATCTGTAATAACATAGGTATTAATCGTAAGAATTGATATGGCATAAGACGAATAAAAGTAAGTTTTTATTTAGGAAAAAGTAATAATTATTTTTTCTATGGACCCACGACAATAATTATTTAAAGGTAGCTTCATGAAGAAATTTGTCCGTATTTAAGCAAAAAGGAACCACCCAGCAAACACGCACTTCTGAGATATCAAAGGATTTACAAAAACATTTGCAGCTCTGTTAGATGAAGTAAAATTAATATTTATTTTATTTAAATTCATTGATAAATTACTTATTTAAGTATGTGTATATAAATTTGCTCTGAATACTCTTAAACTTTCTAGATAATTAAGAAAATGTGCATGTGGTTCCTTTTAACATTTATCAAATGATAGGTTTTCTCTTATACAAAAAAGAACCACAACCCAGGGATTTAATGATATAAATGAAACTATGTATTTATAATATCGTAATAAAGGTTTAATTAAAAAAATATATAAAATAATACTTATGGAGGACGTTTATTCGACGTTATCATCAAATTGGATTTCAAAATCCACCGTGTCTAGTCCATCTATGTGGTCTTCTATTGCATCATCACTAATGAGACCGTTATAAAAACTCTGTGCATCTTGTGGAATGAGATGTAATATGGCCTGAATATCGCTTGAAGGTGAAGAAAACTTTTCCAAAGGTATCGACGTATTGTATTCTTTGTTATCTTCTGTAATAAAAAGAAAAAACCGGCCAAGTGCGAGTTGGGCTCGCGCACAAAGGGTTCCGTAGCAGCAAATATAAAACCAAAATTACAGTTAAATCAACCTATCTCAAAAACTATAAGAGATACTTTGATCAAACCAAAAATCGTTGAAAGAGTTAATTAGCATGCATCACCTCTATTTTTTTTAGAATTTTATACCCCGTAGTTATAAAAATAGAGGGGGGGGGACATACTTTTTACGACTTTGAGAGCTGATATCTCAAAAACCGTTCACTTTAAGAAAAATGTTTTTTAGAAAACTTTATATCATTTTAAAAGACCTTTCCATTGATACCCCACACGGGTATGTACATCGAAAAAAAAAATTTCATCCCTCAGTTACATGTATGGGGGGCCCCACCCCCAATTCTTTTTTTTACTATTTAGTGTCATATTTTTGTAGCGGTTCATACAACACATATTCCCATCAAATTTCATCACTGTAGTACTTATAGTTTCCGAGTAAATCGGCTGTGACAGACGGACAGACGGACAGACGGACAGACGGACATGACGAAACTATAAGGGTTCCGTTTTTGCCATTTTGGCTACGGAACCCTAAAAAGCTTTAAATCAAAACAATAAAGCTGCGTGACTTTTATACGTAGGTATATGGCGACAGCAAAATATTATTTGTTCTTATAAAGCCGTGTTCCTACTAGACGACTAAGTATGTTGTAGGTACATGCACCATGTACAAAAAACTGGCTAAGTGTGAGTCGGACTCGCGCAACGAAGAGTTCCGTACCATTATCTAAAAAAACGGCAAAAAAATCACGGTTTATTGTATAGGAGCCTCTTTAATATTTATTTTATTCTGTTTTTTAGTATTTGTTGTTACAGCGGCATCAGAAATACATCATCAATGAAAATTTCAATTGTCTAACTATTGCGGTTCATGAACCGTGATAGTTAGCTCTGTCTCATGAGACAGAGGGACAGACTGACGGACAGCGGGGTCTTAGTAATAGGGTCTCGTTTTACTCTTTGGGTACGGAACCCTACAAATCATACGCAACAGTGACCAAACCTAGCAAAAAATTAAATAAACTTGTTTAAATTTTGAATTTCGCGGACTAGGGCCTTGTTCCGGTCAAAACAGTGGCAGCGCGAGTTTTAAAATCAAATAAATAATTATATACGCTGAATGTACTGTACTGAATCTGAATCGAAACGTATTTTACTAAAATAGTAGGTAGACCTAGATCATCGACAGTTATTTTTAAAACAGGGTTTAGTAGTTTCATCTCACAATGACAGATGAATCCTAACAAAATGACTCTTTTCGACTCGCCTTCGTGAACAACAACAGACGTAAATCCACAGAAGATTCCTCTTGTAATTACTTAATGTTTTAAATTAAAATTAAAATTGTAAAATCACTCCACAATCGGGAATGAATCAAAAGTGGATAAAGCGTACCTGCATCTCAGATTCAATATGTACTTAAATGCATTAATAAAACTACTTACCCGTTGTATCTTCATTTTATCTTCGGTTTTCGTCTCCAATGCTTTTCTTACCAATTGCTTGTCTATTTATTTATTACTAAACATTTTCACATTTAATTTTAAAGGTAGTTAACAAAAACAATAGAACTTACTTCGCGGAGAAAAAAAAACGGCCGTCACGTAGGTATTCGAACTACTTCGCTGAATATCACCTATATTGACAGATGTTCGACGTTTTACTTTAAAAATTGGAGTTATTTAAGCTATTTAAGCACTTTGAGCTATTTAAGTTATAAAATTGTTGTTTAAAGATGAGAAGCATTGTAACAAGTCAAGGCATTTGGTACCCTATAGCGATGATGGGTTTCAGGATGTTTTACAATATTTATTTATGCATGATAGAACCGAATGCTTGTGGTTTTATTTTGCAATAAAAAATTACGATTAAATTATGAATATATTTTACGCATATCCATACCAAAGAAACCTGGTTCCATTTTGTGTATTAAAAATAATTGTAATTCATAGAAATATGTGTAATGTATAATGGTACCAAGTAAGTGCGGATCTGTTTTGTATAAAGTGACATGATAGTAATATCGTTTATTTGTTTGAACAAAGTAGTCCTGCTGTGCTGTGGTTCGGTTTTGCTTCATATGTATTATTCGTTGTTGCTGGTGGTTCCTTTCTGCTTTTAGTATACCTTGTTTCCAAGGTAAAAATCATGTGGTTCTTGTTTGTATAAGAATTTAGACCACTTTTAAATGAGTATTCTTCAAGAAACGTAAAAAAGCAAATTTGTCGAGTGGTTCCATTTTGCATAAATACGGACATTTAAGAAACAGAATTTGAATATTTTGATTTCTAGTATGCTATATTATATTGCCTAGTTCATTAATACATTATATTTTTATCGTTTACTAATATAATATGTACCTATATTTTGTAATACACTTTATTTTTTACATTCTTCCGACCATACTTTCTCTGTCTCTGTCTCTAGCACCACAGAGGTTAGAGATTTCTTTTAGGACTTCTTTTCCTTGCAAGATTTCATTTATGTCTATCGGGGACCACATCCACGACCATTTAACGCTCATGCGTCATCCACTGTACCAAGAAGCCCCAAACATTACAATCAATAAATCAACGGACACTACGTACTATTTCCCTTTTATTATGTCCACGTAACTCACAACCATTGGACAGAAGACTGACGTCAAATAAAACGTACAGCTATAGTATCATACGATATAATTATTCAATAAAGAAATGTTTCATTCAATGTTATCGATAATTAGGTAATTGCTGATAAAAATTGCGTATTGCGGTTGTTGAGCTTGAAAGTACGTAGATGGACAATTTCTTCGTTAAAGATTCAGAGATGTGATCGATTTATTTAATTGGTTAATTCTAAAAATAAGGAATCTTATTAGTTTTATAATATATATAGAGAAAGTTTCTCTTGGAGAGTGATACTTTGTAGGTCGGATCCTGTCGTTTTCTGACATTTATTCTCTTTTAGAAGTCCTCATTTCCTTTGCGTTTAGTGGGTTATATTTGTATTACAATGTGCTTCTTATGCATGCGCCCTTTAATATTATCTAACCTCTTCACATATACCTAGGTATATCTCTATCGAGGGTTTTCGTTTCATGGAATTTTTAAAACGATATACTCGTTTATGATAATTTTGACACCGTAAATAGTTACCTATCAGTCGATAACGTTATTGATAAGAATCAGCCAGAGTTTAGACATTTATCTATCTAGGAACTACAAGTCATCGTCATGTATAGCACAATATACAGATACATACAGTAAGGAAACTTCATACAAAATGTTCGAAATGTCTCCCCCCCCCATCAAGCGTGTTTTCGAGGGTATTGAGGGGGATCGATAGTAGCGGGTGACACATCCATAGATTTTGAATATAGTATGGAAAAAAGTTTAAAGTGATGTCAATTCACATTAAATAAATATCGATTGTTCCAGTTTGTAGCCATTTCAATAAATATATTTGTAAATACCGTATCTGACTACAAGTTAAAAAGAGACTATTTTTTAATTTCTATAGATATGGCAGCATGAGTTTTAAATTAAGTTGACATATTTTCTACCAAAATGATAGCTACAAATAGTCACTATTAGGAGTCCAGTCTGTTCAAAGGTCGCATCTATTTTTACGCAATCTAGAAGAGCACGAAAATATAAAAAAAGGAAATCTTAAAAAAATCTTGTTTAAATTTATGTGCATAATTACGTAAATATTAGGGAAGAAAAAGATAGATATTATAATTATTGTATTTTTATCGATACGTGGCGTCTCCACTTTGTCAAGCACTAAGCCTGTCAAACTATTTTCTTTTTCTTCCTAAAACAAAAAGGTAGAGGTTCTATGCTCGTATAATAATAATTTTAATTTATTTTTGCATATTTTGTGTTTTTTAATTTAATTTAATTTATCGTTTTAAAAATAATTTAGAGCCGATTTTTCAATGCCCAGATAAACAGCTAGATAGACTTTATTCTTCAGTTAACAAAATATTCAATTTTTCAATAGACGAATAGGACTTATCTATCGAATAACTACGTTATTTGAGGAATAAATCTATCTGCTGCTCCAACGGCCAGATAGCGTGCTATTCGACGATTAGACGTTTGAGTTGACAACTGACGCGTCAAATTTGGGATATTTTCGTATGTAATAACATAGAGCGTAGAATTTTTACAATAAAGCCTCTTTCTATAAAATAATTATCAATTTAAATCATATTGAAATTGATGTTTTTGATAGTACCTACTGATGATCATGCCATTGAAAATTTGCCGGACGCTGCCTTTATGTCGTTTCCATCGTAAAATATATAAATTTTAACACAAATTTAATCAAAACTCTTTACTCGAATCAAAACAATAATCAACAATCATAGAACACAAGATAAACTTAAAATGCACTCCTGACGTGATCACGTGAGTCATAATGACGGTTGTTGACATATTGCAAGTTGACTCTATCCCGCTCTAACCTGACTAATTTAATATGTTTGTTTCGCCACTCCAAGAGCAGAGCTGCCAATATGGAAATATTTGGTCAGATAGTTATTCATCAAATAAATCACGATTGAAAAATAGGCGAGCCGTTATGAGTTAGATAAGCAATTGAATAAATCTATTCGAGGGGTAGTTATTAGACTATTTATCTGGGCATTGAAAAATCGGCCCTTAGTAGGTATACCTACATACAAGTATTGTAAATTCTGGTTTAAAATAATTATTGAATATATGTTTAATACAAATATCAAGCATTATAAATAATTTAGGTACATTAAATAGCCTTCGGCGTCCATAACAAAACTAGATTTCGAAATATAGCACTGATAAAAACGTATTTACTTTTACAAGCTGTATTAATTCGGATTGTTTCTTCTTGTAAATTCATATTTAGGCTACACCATTTTTGTATTTTAACGGGTTTTAATCTCCAAATTACCACAAAATCAACTGTGAAAAAAAGCAAACAGAAATATACAGGCCGAATTGATAACCTTCTCCTTTATTTTTCAAGTCGGTTAAATGTCAAAAAGTAACAGCCCTATATAGCTATACGTCATAATTTCATGGGGGGGCTTAGTTTCCTAACTGTATGTACGTAGTACATATCTGTCAACTGTGTGTATAGTGTGATGATTTTGTAACTATGATATCTAGTTTTGAAAATTAGTATTTGTTTCCGGGCTTTCAAATTATTATTCTATTTTTAGTATGCCCTTTTATTACTCGTAGATTACACTTCAAAAATTATGTTGTGTTATCCTGGTTATCTTTCCTAGCCATCAGTGGAAACATAGTAAAACTCTTTTTACTATGGTGGAGATCTAGAGGTGATTCGGCTCATTACAAGTATGAAGTATCGGACCAAAATTAAATATTCGGACCGGAGTCTATATAAGCAGTCTCCTTTGGGGAATAATCGCATAAAGCTATTATACCTATGAAACCTTAGTATTCTATCTCTTTGATTACCTACAGACATGTACAATGTACTACATTGTACAAAGTAATTACTTGGAGCATATTGGATCGTATAACGATATAATTTCATAATAAAATTTGCCAAATTGCTCTGTGTGACCTTTTTTTTTTTTTTTTTTGTATGGTGTTTCTCAATGTTAGCCAGAAGGGCTTCTACATTTTAACGCGGACGCGGGGGTGAACTGAAGGTTCACCCTGGTAGCGACATGCACAAGGGCGTCCCCCCTTGACGGGGACCACGAACCTCGGCTTGAGCTGTCGCTTGAGTGGAGGAGGCCAGAAGGGCCCTAATCGGACGGGCGCTCACCCGGGTGGGCGCGGGAACGCGGAACAAGGGACCTCGTCTTCGCCGGCGAAGACGGTGTACGCTTTCTGCTGTGGTGTGTGCGGTGGGTGTCGCGGTTTGTTCGACGTTGGGCTTCAATCGCCGAGTCTAGCCGTGCGTTAGCTTTGGTAATATCATCGTCGGAGTCGTCCAAGACATGTCTCGGCCGCCTACGACGATGAGTGGGATCGGGTTTCGCGACGTATGCGATGGCCTTTGTCACCAATGGGTTAGGGTGGTTTTTAGCCTTGTCGAAGTAGCGCTTAGACGCTTGCTTCATCCATTGGGCTATGGTGGGGAGTTCTAAGTCCCTATGTAGGTCCACGCTACGCACGAACCAGGGCGCTCCAGTCGCTGTTCTCATGAACCGCGACTGAATCGTCTGGAGCTTGTGTATGGAGCTGGGAGCGCAATGCGCGAAAACTACACTACTATAAGTGAGGATTGGACGGACCACCGTTTTGTAAAGTGTCACCTTATTTTTAAGGGACATTTTACTGCGTCTGTTAATAAGGTAATAGAGCCGGCTAAGGACATAGCTGGCTTTCTTACGGACTGCCTTAATGTGGGCTTTAAATGACATGTGTGCGTCTAGAGTGACGCCTAAGAATTTAGTGTGCTTTTGCCATGGAATGGCTTGGCCATAGAGTTTGACACTATCTATGGCCTCGGGGCCGCCGCGCCTGAAGAGCACGGCGGCGCTCTTGTCGGGGTTCACAGTGATACCCCATTTGCGAAACCATTTGCCTAATGCATCGGTCGCGGATTGTAGGAGTGGAGCTATTCTTTTGCGGTATGGACTCGACACGTAGAGTGCCGTGTCGTCCGCGAAGAGGGATAATTGCACTTTATCGTGCTTTGGGATGTCGCTAGTGTATAGCGCGAATAGGAGGGGCGACAAGACGGAGCCCTGAGGGACTCCGGCCTGGATGGGACGTGAAGACGAGAGCGTGCCGTCTAATCTGTAGCGAAAGGACCGGTTAGACAAGAAGTCTCGTATGATGAACACGAGACTGTCTGGCACGCCGAGAGTGTACAGTTTGTCTGTGTGACCTTTAAAGCCATACATATATACGTTTGACTGCGTCGGTCAAATTAATTCAATTAAGCCAATTGGACTGAGTCAAATATAACGACTTTTAATGTACGCTCCATGTATTTTATATTCTGTGTAAAATATCTTGCGATTTTATATGTTAAGTATTATTTTTTTTAATTTTGAGACAAAATCAAAATTTTTAACCTACAACCTGAGGATCAATGGCAACAAAGCTTTGGCAAATCTGGGATATTATTTTGGCAAAGCTGTTGGGGTTGTATAAAAATGGAATTTTATTAACTAATCTCTGTGGACGGGTTACGTAAGATTAAACCTATTTAAATATTTCATTTTCAAGCCTTGTAGAGTTATAACATATTTTTTAAACAGAATATACTAGACACAATGTACCGGGTAATCCATTTGACCGTGCAGTCTGCCAGTCGATTACCCTGACGTCACACTGTAAACTATTATACATACAATGGAATGTTATGTTCTTGTAATCGTAGAGGACACTGTTATTTGCATAATACTGAGTTATGAAATGCACAATGCATATAGTAAAGGCTGGTTTGAAATTCATTAAAAATTTTACCTATTAAAGAATGTTTAGAGGGAAAGAAAAAGCGGTAGATACTTATGAATTGAAAAGCCTTTTATTTTCAGCAGCTGCAGAAGATAAAAATATATGTGATAAATGTATATATCTGTAAATACTTTTATATAGTTTGTTACTTAATTACAAAATTACTTAAGTACTCGTTTAATTATGAGGCCAAAAAAGTGTTAGCGTTTCAGGTCGAAGAAGCCAAATAAAGTAGAAGATTATCATAGATTCAGTATTCATAATAATAAATTTTCAAATAACAGAGTAAATTATAGAATAACACTAACAGTAGGTATAATATAAAATGTAGAATGTAGCCCAGCAGTGGACGGAGCTGAAGAGATGTCAACTTGGATAAATTCAAAATCTACGCGTGGTACAGACTCCAGACATTAAAGAGTTGAGTCGATACTAAACCCAGAAATTATGCCAATTTTATAACTTTGTGCTAAACAGAATATCAAATCCATGTTAAACCAGACAGAACGAGAAGCGGTTTGCGGTTCCTCGTCAACAGGAAGTATTCGCCGCCCACATTTCTAAAAATCATGCCAACAAAGACATTGTTTGTTGCGTAGCAATCTTCATCATCTTTCACCTAAATTGATTTTAGGTGAAAAAACGATAATAAATCCATAACAATGTGCTTACAATTTCTCCCAGTGTGCTTATTTTATATCTCCGATTGAAAAGATTTCAAGGACCTTCACTCGAATATCTGACGTGAGGGATAATGAGTAATTAGGCAAATAATAAGGCTTGAAAGGCAAAAATATCATCCAACCTGAAACTATGTAAGCTTTAAGCCTTAATATAAGCACTGCATATTCGGGTTTTAAAGTGAACCTTTTATTACATCGTCTCAAACTTTTTGGTCTGTGTAGCGCATGTCGCGTGTCGCACGATACGTACGATAATTATCGTACAAATACGATAATTTTTAGTTAAATGTCTATAGTGTGAAAAAAAGTTTCACTTTTACCGTGGTTTCATAAAACCACACAACATTTTTTCTTAATTTGAATCCAAATCTATTATTTGTAAAACAGAACTAAAATGCAACAAAAACAAAGCACCTTCAAATGAAGAAAAAAGCAGCTGAAATACACGGGATATTGATACCAAATAACAATTCTGAAGTATTTCAAGACTATTAACTACTCAACTACACAAGGAAATGAAGTTCACATAGCAACAATACATTAATTGCAAGAAGGTACAAGAGGGAAGCCAAAAGGTCATAACCCTCAGTTCCTACAGGAAGTCTGATTCATACAAGCGGACGGAATTCAATACTTAGAACACTAGACACGTTTACTCTTACTTTCCTTGTCAATTGGTATGATAAACTCGTATAAATATAAATTATACATGACACATTATTATAAATAAAACTTTTTGTAGCTACTAATTGTTGAACTTTAACGATATCCTGCGATGTACGTGGCTTGATTATTTTAATAAAACTTACTTTTAAATCGTCTTTTCGTATTTTTCGTATTCCAGTCGTTAGTGCGACCTAATTCAAAAATATTCCTATAATCGATCCAATTAAAAATCAATAATAGGACAACATTAGGTACTTAAGATGGTCTATATACAGCCAGAAAAACGATGGCCAGCATCTTAATATTGATAGTCTTCATCATAATGGTGAATTTACAAAATTTAGTAATCAACTTGGCGTGAAAATATATAAGCGAATTGAAATATAGAAGTCTCAAATAATAGGAAGTTACGAGTCTGGGCAAAATTCCAAACTCTGGCAGGTTACTGACAAATTCGATATGGAAAGTCCCCATAACCCAATGCCCTCTAAACTCACAACTCTGCCGTATTTATTCCTCTTCTCGTATTTACGTGATAAAATCATACATACAAACGGAGCATTAATTAAGACAACCTACAGAGTAGTGTGTGGTCAATTAAAAACAAATTGATCTCGCGCAAGGTTGCCCATAAATTAAATGCCCTACGTCATAATATACATACCGGCCAAATTCTATTCTGTAAACATTGATTTTCCATTGTCACATGAGATACGATACGATTTAAGAAATAGGTAATTGAGAATGGTCAAGAAACTGCGTATAAATAAGGACCAATGTACATTGCATAATGCATTAGTTATAGATAATACAGACAGACATAACTATTACCATCTATCTATCTATAGTTAGTCTACAGATCTTCAGTGATAAGTATTTGAATTATATCTATGACACTAAAGGACACTACTTTGAAATAATTTTGTGACAAAAATCACCGTTCCTCCAAACTGCAAAAGCAATGACGGAAGAAATATAACTTTATTACAATGGAAACGCACATAATATTAACCAGATATCAATATTTGGCAGACGCATGCGCTTCTAATGCGTTTGGCAGCGCACTATTGTTAGATATCTAGGAATCCAGCTACATTGTCTCCTCGTATCAAATGAGCTGATGATGGATATGTACACTTTGATGTACAATTAATTGACTAGTTTTCATGGTTTAGGTCAATCGCGTTTTATTTTTCAATGTAATGGATTTTTCCTACTTTTTAGCAGTAGGACATGGTCATCTTTCGCCCTTCTATCAAAAGTAGACCATTGCAATTTTCCTTATTTTATATTCTGATGATTATTTTATTTGAAACATTAAGTATGTAGTACAAATAAAGTTTTATGATCATTTGCATTTTCCATGTTGCCACAAACATTTGCTCTAAGAAAGGTATCATAGTTCAAATGTTATGTTTGTTTATAACGGAATATTACTGTGTGTGATCATTTAATTATATCTGCATTTGGTACAGGTTATCAGATAACTAATTTATTTTAACGACTCGGTCCAGCTTAGTTAGACTAAGTATGTATTCTATATTTATAATTGATTATCGTAGGTTCTTAGAATGTCTGCCATGTGAAGTCTTCGAATATTACGATGCACTCATGTCGGTATTCTCATTCATAGATCCAAAAGAAATTGTTAAAAACTTCACCATCAATCATCATCAAAAATACATGTTTTCGTTTTATTTGCTTTACTATAAACACGATATTAGGGAAACAATTTAACTGCTTATTTCTCAGTTGCGCCAAAACACCCGAATCATTTGGACCAAACTTGACACACAAATATTTTACTTAGTATCTCGTCCTGGCTGCTATTTAAAAAAATAAATTAATAAAATGAAATAAAAAATACGTCACTTTAATCCCCAGCTAGATCTAATTTCTGCGACGGTACCCCATCAGCATACTGGCGGACGGCCAAGTCAACAACTATCCTCTTGGCGTACCTAGCGCACACTAAAAGTTTTGCGTTTCTGGCCACCCATAAAGGTTTGAATTTCGAATGTTATATTTTTTTAACATATGAAGTCTCATAAGTTGAGGAAAAAAAAATTTGGCGGGAAGCGCTTGTCAATTTTTTTTTATCTCAAGTTGAAGTTCGTTGTACGTAGCAAAAACGGAACTAACGCGAAACAATTTTAGGGCGATGATTTTTGATGATTTTAAAAGTTCGCTTTCTCCGAAAGCTTGCACTGCTCGCCTTCAAAATACTTTTGGGAGGGAAGCACCTTAGTTGAGGACTGTAAGGCATTGATATGCTGAATTTCATCGCGGCCATGTTTCTCTCCATGATGACATTCGTGAAGGTCAACCCTCAACTGCGATCACGGAGGAAAATATGGCTACCGTCAGACGACTAATTTAAGAAAATTGCCATATCACTTATTAGGAGATTCGAGGACATTTGGGGATTGGTATGAGCCCAACTCAGAAAATTTTACATGAACATTTCAAAGTTAGGAAGCTTTGTTGTCAGTGGATTGCTCACAAACTCACTCCAGAACAAAAACGACATCGAGTAGATTGGTGTAAAGAAATGCTATTAAAGTACAATCACGGACATTCTAATGATGTGTTTAATATCGTAACAGGATATGAAACATGAATATATTGTTATATTCTAAAAATAAATCACCAATATTCTTTGGGGGTGTTTGAAAGTGACAGCAAACCAACAAAATTAAGGCAGGCGAGAAGGGTCGACAAACAAATGATTGCGTTTTTTTTTCTCTAAGACGGGTTCTTTCTGCACTATACCACTTGAGCAACAAAATACTGTTAATGCCGAGTCGTACACCACTATTTGTTTGCCCAATGTCTTAGAAAAAATGAGGGAAAAACGACCTAGAAGTCGCATCTTGTTGCACCATGACAGTGCTCCGGCGCACACCGCGAACAAAACAAAGTCATTTTTGGCTTCTGAAAACATAGAGCACGTGACCTATGCCGCACGCAATCCTGACCTAGCACCATGCGATTTCTTCGGTTTCCCAAAAATCTAAGATTCAATGAGTGGTTCGACATTTACGTGGCCAGAAGAGGCCGTGATTGCTTTCAAACAGCACGCAGAAAACATACCCTCGGACCAATGGTCCTCATGTCCCCAGAAATTGTTTGAACGGATGAAAAAGTGTTTTAAATGTAACGGAGAATACTTTAAAAAGTAGTAACTATAATATTACTCACATAAATTGTTTTATTTATGAGTTACGCAAAACTTTCAGAGTGGCCCACGTAATGTTATATTTGTTTTGTTTTGATACAATGTCCGCATCTATTTTTACTTGTTGCTAACGTACTATGAAGCTGGTACTGTGATTACTAATTGCTACTGACTGATGCTTTTCTATCCGACTTTGAAAGGAGGGTTATGTTTTTCGATGTTTTTAGGTACACATGATTTTTTTTGGCACGCTCTGTACCTACGTACCTACCGTAAATTTTAGATTCGTTATTTAACGATAATAAAGCTTATTTAGCAAGAGAGGTGTCATAAAAGAAATATATCACAATTAAAAAGATGACAGCTTTCTGGCGCAAAATTATGTGTCAAAGTTTTACGCAGCTGGGTTCCTTGTTTTTCATTTATAATATATAATGTGATATAATCATAGGAATTGGTTTCATGATTCATTCGTATTGAAACCTTTTTAAACATTATTTAACAAATAAACTACATCAATATTACGAGTGTTTCTGAATGGCCAAGTCCTTAGACTATTAAATTTGAAGCAAAATACCAAGTGGTATTTTGCTTCGGCATCATTTTGCATTGGGCAACGTAAGTACTTACGTTGCCCGATGGTGGAAAATATAATTTCGTTCGTCCCGCTCTGATCAACTAAAATGGAATAACCTTGATATTTTGTTGGCATTATGCTACCCTTTATTTTATTCATAATATTCATTACTAACATAAATAAATACCTATTTTCCAAGCTAATAATAAATTCATAGCCATCACAATATATGTATTTACCTACCTAAAGATAGACGTTGAATGGGTTGCGGAATAACTTTCCATATGTATTTCCATAATTTTCTCCATTGTATTACTTTTACACGTAGCTAGAGTCCCAAAAATATAATTTTATACTTTCGTTAACTATTATTGTCAGTTCGTCTGTTACGATTAACTTCCTACGGAGTTCTCGAAAAACTGTGGAAAGCAAGGGAAACCCTGAAATACAAACAATGATGCGAGTGCGACCATTAATTAACCACCTGATATTCGATTTGTTCACCAACCGTTTGACTGGTGTCTAACATGATCCTTTGCTCTGCTATGAACAAAAATACGAATTTCAATCAATCCCTGAGAATTAATGGCACATATTGAACTAAACTCATCAATTCCAAGCAATTCCCAAAGGCACTATTAAATTCTTTAGCCTTACGTAACATCATCAGAATTCCGTCCACTTAGTACAAAGCTGGAGACGATCGATATCTGGCGACCTTCCGCGATTCAGTACTATAGGATATACACTTTGTACCTATTTTCAGCTCTTGCGTAATGTTGAGCTTGCTTGTACTTTAAAATTATACACACAAACATCGGGATCAATAATGAAGTAGGATCGAGATGGTTCCTCTTTTCTTGCACAGTTAAGAGAATGGGGTCAATAAAGGAATAGTTATTCCACCTTCTTCTGACCGCTGTTCTCCTAAATTTAATTTACTTTGTATGGCTTATTAGCAAATAATTGATAGTCAGAGTACCTAGACTGGAAGATTTTCCATCCAACGAATGTGTATGTTTGTTACACTTTCACGCAAATACTACTAAACCGATTACAATGAAATTTAGCACACATATAGAGGGTAACTTGGATTAGCACATAGGATATATACCAATAGAGCTTTCAGAGCAAGTTTAATGAAAAAGCTCGAGTTACGTAAGAGCTGTGACCTAAATACGGCGCATGTTTGAAAGCATTTCTAGGTTATGAGAAATTCTTCGAAAGAAGAGAAATAAAATGGAAGATACACAATATATTATTTGAAACTAGCTTTTCGCTCGAGGCTTCGTTTGGGTTCGGGCTATTTTCTATAGAATTTCCTTCGCCTGTTGGATACCTTTAAGCCTTTAAGATATATATAAATATAATTATTATGTATCTATTTGAACAATTTCTTCAAATTTCAATTGATTGAAGTTATGTTTAACTACGTTTATAACGTAAAACAATTATTTTTTTTAGTTCAGTGTTTAATGGTTGAAATTTAAATTCAAATTCAAATCAAAAGTGAAGTACCACGGATAATTCTCGATAGAAATAAAAATCTCGCAGTGAAAGGTTCGGGGTGGAATAGACTACCTACTCTAGAGAATAACCTAGGTACTTACTTACCTACATCTCAGTTTATTGTTTTCCAAATCAAAGAATATAAAATTCTAAACATTTTGTAGTTCTCAAAATATTGCCTAACAAGTTTTTATTCATGATTTGATAGTGAAACTTGTTTTATTATACTTACACTTGTTTTCACATCACAAGTGATGCGGGTGGGGTCCCGTTTAAATTAATAATATTATGTAGGAATGCATGGGGAAATGAATTGGTTACAACTCGTTGAAATTATAACGAGTATGTGGGTACTTATACAATGTTTCTGCAGTACCTACTAAGCAAATAACTAGGTGTTGCGATTTTTTATTTAACTAACTATTTATTATTTTCTTGAAATTATTGCTTATCATTAAATAAATTTTACGTACCTACAGATAATACTATTTACGTAGGATAAATATTAATCTGTTTCTATAGGTACCTATTACTTACCTATCTAGATTAATTGGAAATAACAGCGATTTAATCGTATTATTTAATTAGATGCACCACTCATTAAACATTTTATATAGGAAAGGTACCTACCTACCGATTAGTATGACAAGGTTTTTTCTTATTAGTGGGAACTTACTTTTTAATTTTTATCATTCCATGCCTAGTAATTATTTGTATGCGCGTACCTATCATCGTATTATATTAAACAAAATAACTGTTGGCAATTCCAAATAATAAATAAAATAAAGAAGGAATTAATATCATGTTTACAAACATGTGACGTCATTCGTAAAGCTCTCATGAGTCAGTGGGTTGCTATGAAGCCTTGTAAGCGTCTCAAGCCCGTACTTGACTGTGGGTCAACGAACATTCGGCCAAGGTTAATTCGGGTTGAAGGGAAAGGGATTACCGTCTCAATTGTCGGGGAATTAGTATGATATGTTTCCGTTGTACATGTAATGATTAGCTTGAAGTTAGAAAAATGATGTAAAACCTGCCATTTACAGTCCTGGAAAATTTTTAGAATGTATCGTAGGTAGGTAATTTCAATTGTTGTTAGAGGTGATTATTAAAATAGTATTATTTCATTAGAATACCTCTTTCTTTAGATATAATATTTTATCCAAATTATATCACTCTGATGTCCGTCATAACTCATAAGTACTTATAGTGCTTTAATATATTGGTCACTTATTTGAGTCATTCCTACCCACAAAGGTTGTATTGAAATGAGTCACTTGATTATTTTCAAAGAAGCCCGATATAAAATAGTGTTAAGAATGGATTATGTGTCATATTCAGTCACAAATTATTTATCTATTAATTATTAAGGTAATTAAATTAATATATTCTAAAATGGAGTGTAAATTGTAATCGAGGTAGGTCTACTACATTATGTGCCGTGTCAAAATTATCATTATAATATGTTTAAATATACCAAAGTCACTTAAACAATTTAGAAACTAAACTTCTGAAAAAGTTATTCAATAATCATGTAAACGTACTGCATCAATCGATTCTAAAATCTTTACAATCCAAAATGTACTTTTAGCATTGACGGACCGAAACCAATGTAGGTATCTAACATTGTCCGCGTCAAGGTGACTTCCACCAAGCGTAACATCAGGTACAAATTACAATACACCGAATTAACAATAAATGGATGCACAGGAATTTTGTAAAGGCTATTACAAGTATACAGTTCTATTGATTAGGTATTCGATTCGAAACATTTCTCATAAGAACGCTGATTGGAAGTTGTGCATGCAATTGTAATTGGTTTAGTTTATCAACCTGATTTTATAAAATTTTACCGATGAAACCCAGTTTACATTCTTCGAAAAAGTATATATAAGAATTAATGAGTACATACACCAAAAAGTTCCAGGAATATTTTGTATTGTACGAATAAGACGTAGGTATCTGAAAGATATTCGTACGAATCTATGATATAATCTTTTCTTGTTAGAAAACTATAAAATTTTGACTAAAATTAACAATTTTTTTTTCAAAATAATAACTACCTACTTAAGTAACTATTAACTGGTTTCATAGGTTCAAAAACAACAAAAATTCAAATATGCAAATTATATTATTTCTTTCAAATTAAGATGCAGCGCACTCTATAGACATTCTAACTATATGAAAAACTTAGACCTCTCTCATTGGAGTTCTTTACCATGTTCAATTTTAAAAATTAACGATGTTCATAAGAAATGAATCATAAGAGAAATCGATTTACTTACCTGTAGTAATTGTAAGCTATGGCGACGTACCACAATAAGAAAATAATCATCTTTTCTCTTCTTTGTGAGGTCAAACGTAAAAGCGGAGTTTCTGAAACACCATGTTATCTCAGAAGTCAGAATACTCAAAATAGGTAATCTTATTACTCCTGTAGAAAATCCATGAGCAAAAATGGGTTTGCAAATTTAAATGTTTAGTTTTGCATTATACTCTGTCTCGTCTTATTATTTGTGTTTTTTATTTGACTGGATTGGATTGGATGGAAAATATTATGATAGAAAATACACTTCAAATAAAAAGTACCTTTTTAAATATTTAATGAGTCCATAACGTGAATGTGGATGAAGGTGCATTTTCTCATTTTTAAAGCTAATTTATAAAAATTGAATCGGTTTATGAATAGAATAATAAATTATTTTGTGTCACACAGTCATGTTTAAAGTTGTATGAAGTGACATGATTGATTATCAAAATCAATTGTGTCATTCTTGGTGTCATTGAAAAATAAAGAAAAAAATTAGTAGGCATGTAGATAGGTAGGTACACTAGAAGTGAGTCTAGAAGATTTGCTCTAACTGCAATCAGGTACCTACTTTTTTTCTTCTTTGTGATGTACTGTGGTTGTGTGGTTGTACTTAATGTGTTGTATACACGTTGTATTTGATTTAAGTTAAATGCATAATTTTTGAAATCTGTAATTTTCCTTGATGAAATTTTTAAACACTATGAAAGTTAAAACCCACAGTTAAAACCACAGGTTAAAACAGAATTTAAACTAGACTTTAGGTGTTAAGTAGCAATAAAATATTAATGAAAAATACACTTACCCCTGTAAAATGTATAGTTGTAAATTAATATACTTAATGTTATTTCTAACTTTGATGAGTTTCTAGAAGGCCATGAGACCATGGATAACAAATAATATTTATAAAAATGTAAACGCATAGATGTAAAACATAAATTAGTGCATATATATCTTATATATATATTTATATATTTTTACTAATTACTTTATCATACGAATGTTGTTATTTAAGCGAATTTAAAATTATTTTCTTTTGTGACCCTTTTGGGATATCTTGCAACACTTATAGTTCGATTAGTTTGATTGCTCATCTAGGTCTATTCTACTGATATACTTACACTCAAACTATTAAATGAAACGTTTTCCTAAACCAAATTGTGCTCAGTACCTATAAAATATAAATACTTACGTGGGTACTTGAAATATAAGTAAGGTTAAGATGAAATAAAAATATAATTATAACTAAACAAGTATATTGAATAACATAATCTCAAAAAATTACATGTTTCTCTATGTGTAAAATGTAAATGGCTAGTAACATTTGTATATATATTATATTAATTAATATAATCACATTACTTAAAATTACTATAGCAACTGTTGCTTCAAAATAAGCAATACTCTATTGATTAATTTTTTTTTACAATTTCACATGTTTAATTTTTGCCTGATAAAAAAAATACACTAAAAGGGGTGACAGACGTACGAGTAAGTACGCGAACTTGTGGCTCGACGACCTTTTTCGCTCGTGTGTCACCCCAAGTACGCGTACTTAAAAACCGTCGAGTAAGTTCGTTGACGATCCAACATGTTTGAAATTTTACTCGAAGCCCGCCTTGGCTCGCACGTCTGTCACCGCCGCGAGCCGAGTAAGTACGCGAACTTTAAAACCGCGACTTTAAAGTTCGTACGTCTATCAGCCCTTTAACAATTAAAAATCTATTTGGTCCTTAATATTTAATTTACATTTTTTCAGTAAGAGTTCATTATGATACCCTTAAACCTCATTCAACGGATATAGCTAACATTGATATATAAAAATTCATAAAAATCTAGTATGCAGCAACGAATCCTTTTTGTAACTTCTCAAGATATTCCTTACGGCACTCCATGTCGTCAGCTGGTCGGTTGTACGGCAGCCATATTGGTTCGCCGACGAAGAAGCGTTTGGCGCGAATGAAATTCTGAAAAAAATATTTGAAATCATCATTGTTGGAGATTTAAAGGATATAAATTGCTTAGGTAATGGATTTCATTCAATTGGTAATGAATATACAATATAAAAGTTTATGTATGTATACAATATACAGTCATAGTATTAAACAAACTCGGTTCCCGCTGTCTCTCTGTCTGTCTATCCCTATGTAGGTTTAAATCTAAAGTATGAAACGGATTTCCTTGCGATTTTTTTAAAAGTGCATCAGAGGGAGAATTATAATTATTTATAATTCTGTGCGAAACTGCTGGCACATTTCTAGTATTATTATGAAGTTGATATATTTTTGTTTGTAAGTGCATTAGCTCTTTATTTTAAGAATATGAATTTTTTAAAGAGACAATAACATATATATGTCGGATACTGTCAATAGCACAGATGTAAAACGACTCGTAGCACGAGTTCCGTGAGGAGCACCCTCGCTACAGTGAAGTTGGCGGCTTACATCATGCTTGTACCGGGTCTAGCCAGTGAAGGCTCGCCCTCGAAACGGCACTTCACATTCGAACATTGAAGAGTTCGGACCTTCCACTACTTGGAACTGTTAACTTTTTCTTTGCTAGTGTTTAATTTTAATGTGTAACGTAACTGTTATTATAAGTGATTGTATTAAAAATGATTGTATTGTATGGTGTTTCTTTGCTCGGTTACCCAACGCAAGGCCCACAGCTTGAAAATAACTAGTATACTTGCATTAGAATCAAGTGTGAATCTATGATAGATGCCGCTTGGTATGATGATCAGGTCCCCGGGGAACACGGCGATGCGAATCCACTGGTCTTCTTTGTCTCGAACATCAAAGTAGCCGGAACCTTCCACTACCAGCCTGGAACATGTGTAGTAGAAAGATTAGTTTTAAAATTATCATAAAAGAATTATTGAATCGTAAAGAAATTAATTGGAGCAAATAACTTTTATTTTGTTTTCTTATTTTCTGTGTGCATTTTGGAACAGATTTTAGGTATTTCATTAAAAGTAGTACTGTTTAAAAGACTACAGCATATATGCTATAGCATATAGCCCTAATTTTTTCATAGTTTGTGTCTTTTATCACAGTTATAATAGGTAGAAACCATGATCAAACTACTACATGCTGATTCCTCTGAGCTTGGGCAAGTGCTTATTATTTAAAAACGTAATAAATTATTATATTTACCGTATTTCCTCATCAGTATGCAAGTGTTCCGTGTAGAATGATTTCAGTTTCTCCTCGTAGTTGGCTAAGCACTTCTCTGAGCAAGTTATTTCATCTTCATATGTGTATCCTCTCTCCTTTTTCAACTTATCCAAAACTCCATCTGTTGCAAATGTCTCTACATTGAGCTGTGAAATTTTATAATATGATATTAGACTTTACGCTGAATAAAAAAGTTGTATATGTACTTTAAAAATTTGACATAATAAATGCAAGTGTGTAAATTTTTGTATCTTGAGATAGTTTGAAGACAAGACAGTGATTTAATTTACATTTTTAAGCAGTGCAATATTTTATTTAAATGGGAATTTTCATAGAATTACCAGAAATTTTGCAAATATAATTTTCTTTATCTAATACTAGCTACTGCAGAGGTATAAATTATGCTTTAATAATAATATTTAATTGTATTGAAAAAAAATTTCTCCAATCAAGTTATATACTAGATGATATTTAATCAGCAAGGTCCTTCCTAATAGTCAATACCCATATTAATTATTAAAATAAAGATCCAGATTTCTGATAATAATTTGTCTATAAGAATTCTTAGATATTCTTGACCCTTGAAGTCAATTGTACTGATAGATAAAGACTGGGACCAACAATACGTGTGATAAGAGCAATTAACTTACTTTAAAGTATTCGACGCCGGTTTTCTTATATAAATCATCTAATGCGATGTATTCTGGAGGATTTCTATGGTGTTCCAGACGTTGGTCACTTTCGCAGTCATCGTCCATATACCATACCTTCACCATTTTCAAAAGCGTACAATTAACGAAGATAGAAATATGATTTGATATATTTAATTATTATATTTTCGGAATTCGCAATAAATTCGAGCGAGTTTTATTTACAAAAATACTTGACATCTATCAAATTGACTTTGAAGTTTGAATTTTGATAAATTGTTGACACTTGACATAATATTATCTTCTCGAGAGCAAACCACAGACCGTACTTTTTGAAGCAACTGTCAATGCGATATTCACGATTATAGTACCTATTTTTTGCTTGGTTAGAATTATGGAGCTTCATGCAATTCATGAAGAGTATGCAATCATGAGGGTGAAACTTGTACATTGGTAGGTATGTTCTAAAATAGTGACATGTACCTGCTAATTTAGATAATAATAAAAAATCATCAATCAATAACCTCTTTATGTTTTCCTTGGTACAGACTGGTAAGACTACCTTAAAGCCTCGAGGAAATAGGGTGGAAGCCATGTGGAAGCACAGGGTGGAAGGAATAATGGTTATCAGTATCCTTAGAGTTTGTATTAGCATGCTATATATACTCATAATATGTACTCTAAGTCAGTATCAGAACATTTATTTTGATTTTTCAGGCAAAGATATCTGATTGTATCATATTTTTCTTTGCAGTTAATTTATAATTAATAATTACAAGAAATTAAAGCTTTAGCAAAAAAATGAAACACACAACTGAATGCCAGTAAAAATAAATTTAATTTATTAATATCTATTAGAATACACATTTAATCTAAATTACATACAATAGAATTGGTTTTTCTACAACAAATAAAACATATTTAAGCTCATGGTATCGAAATAAAATTATTATTCACTTCTCTAGATTATAATTATATATTATAGCCTTATTTGAAGAAATTACCGAAATTTAAGTTCTTACATTGAATCTTAGTTAGTAAATTATCAAGATAAAGTCAAAGTTATAGGTAGGTAGTTTAATTAATATAGTAAGTAATTACCATTGAAGATTTTACTGTCATATGAACTATAATGTAGTTTTATGGAATTATTAAAAATAGTTCATTTTGATATTATGATTAGAATGCAAACAAAATGTACTACTTATGTAGTTCTCTTTCTACAATAAACAAATACTACTCACAACCCGAATTATCTTTAAGAAATCTTATTTATGTTGCAAGTAAATTACCAACCAGGTTCAAATAAAAATTATGTTCATAAAAAGCAAATTGAACACTTTAATGTTTTAGACGATTAAAAAGGCGAATCAGATGGTTGGTTTCTTGAAAAGAAACACAAAAGGATTCCGTTTTAATAGTACCCGGATTATTCTGTACAATAGTATGGCTCGCAGTGTTCTTGAATACGCAAGTGTCGCTTGGAACCCCTACTTCACCGTTCACTCTCAACGACTGGAAGCTGTACAGCGTAGGTTCACTCGGTATCTTGCCTTTATTTCACCTGGCATTTCGCATAGACGCCCCTACTATGATAGATTAGCTTTTTTCAAAATGGATAAACTTCAGGACAGAAGAGTCACCCTAGACTTAACATTTTTGTTTAAATTGTTAAACGGAACAATCGATAGCCCAGATTTGCTCAATAGTATAATGTTTAATGCTCCCCGTTCGATTCCCAGAAAACCTATCCGAACTTTCAGCGTTCCAACTTGTAGAACAACTCTCGGTTCAAACTCACCAGTTTTTCGCTTATTGAGAACCTACAATGAATACCTCACTAAAGTTCCGAACCTTGATATTTTTCACGATAGTTTGCCAATGTTTAAACGAAAAGTGCACGGATCATATCACATCAAGTTTTAGAATTAAGCAATATTGAATTAATATACTTACTTTAGTTGTATAAAACATCCTCATTGACTACATTTATCTTTAGTTTTTCTTGTAATGCTGTGTACATCTATAATAGGGTCAAGCATTAGAATATTCTTACTTTGTATTTATTATTAAGGAATGATGTATGCGTGATCTGTCGATGTACCCTAATAAATAAATAAATAAATAAATAAATAAATAGACATTATTGAATAATAGTGAGATATAATTTATTATTTAATTTCAAAATTTTAGTATATCTAATAACAAATTGTAGTTTAACAAAGACAATAGAACACTCGTCAATATTTTTTTATCTATGAATGTAATAAAGTTGGAATACAAATTACAATACCTACAAATTTCGTGTTTAGATTTTAAAGCCAGTGTGCAACAAATAATAAAAATGTAATTAATTTTAAGTGCACTAAAAACGAGAACAAATTTCCACACAAAACAATAGTGAAGTAAACAATAAAATTCATATAAATATAAAATGAACAATATAAATGCAACAAAGAAAGTCGTGGACGGAAAGCAAAATCACAATAAACTCATAAAATACCAATTATAAATATTTTTAAACAATTTCTTATTTTGTTACTTAGACTTTACGCAGTGCATTCAAAAGTTAAGTATAAATTAGTATATATAAATTTAGAATACGCATAAAATTATATATGTGGCAGCCAGCTAGCTTAGTCAGCTGTTCAATTTATAGCCTAGGCTCTTTATTAAATGGCGCCGTTCAAGTAACGGCCGAGAAACAACACTGTGTCATATTCGACACGAAAATTCCTAGTATTTTATAATATTACAATAACATATGATATTAAATTAGAAAATGTCTGGATTGTAGTAACATATAAAGTGCTTTGGGTATTTGCAAATATTATAATGTAATTTCGAAAATTGTGAATACCGAATATAACTTCAGAGGAACGTTTGATTATAAATATTGTATTGCAGTATGAGAATATAGTTGTTTGATCATAACAGCATTCAGAAATATTACAACAATCATAAACTATGTGTTAATTTTACAATATATTGGAGTTACCTCAAAGCACCATAAAATGTTTTTGCACACTTTAGAAGTAAAATATATATGTAAGGTTTTTAAGCTATTGCATAGCTTCTATTGCAGGCCTTGAGCGCGGGGACCGAATCCAGAAATTGCGTAACGAAAAACCTCACGCTCCCCACTCCGACGGGCACGGAGGTGTGGCTTGAAGGAATGCTTTACCGCGGCAGTCCCCGAATGCCACACGTCTTTTTATTTTATTTTTCTTATGTAAATGGATTGTGTATCTTATAAATTGATATTTTTCTTTGGTTTTGTATGCCTATTGTAGGTACTATTGCAAAATAGTATAATTTAGAATATTGTTTCAGTGTGAGCCTTCTTTTTGCGCTCAAAAAGAACACACTATAACAAAAAATTGCCGAAACAAATGAAGTTTCAAAATTTTATGATGTAGTTGCTATACAAAAAAGAAATGGCAAGTGAAAAAATAAGGATATGTATTTAAGTAAATAAACTAATAAGTCATATACATACTCTTATAAAATCGCAAGAATTATCAAATATATTAATAAACAAATTAAAAGTTATATATTTTGGTAAGTTATTCAAACGTAAGTTAGTTGAATTAAATTACAATATATTACAGCTAATAAATAGTATTATGAAGCTAAAATATAATTTTACGAACAAAAACTAATTTGAATACTGAGATCATTAGCGTCTATTTCTACATTATGCAAATTAATACATACCGATATTTATTTGGCGTTTAGGAGCCTTTAGAAAATATCCCGCCTTTATTACATTTACATATTTTTTTAAATCATGCATGACAATTATATTTTTTACAGGCGTTTATCTTCTTTTGGCGGGAATTGAAGCGTCATTTTTGTTAATGTTGCCAGCTATCTACGATTAACAGTTGCAATGAAAAAGTATTTTGTTTAATAAAATAATGCTGTAGGTTTAACATTTATCACAAAATTAAGTACTAAATATTTACTAATTATTAACAATCGCCGTAAAATGAAATAAATAATCTGTTAAGTCATATTAACAATAATAATTAAAATTATAGTTCTTTCTTACACCCATTGGCAAATAGGGCCATCGAATATTATATTCAAAAACCGACTAATTAGATACCCACAATTCATAGTATTTTTACATAAATTTATGTTTTTATACCACACCTGCTAAAAATATTAAAGGAAAGAAAGCAAAATTTGACTTCTTTTATATATTTCGTGAAAGTCAGTGAAAGATCTCATATTAATGGGTTTTTAATGAATCGCCAATATATTTATTTTAGAAATGAGAATATTATTTAAGCGACAGGATTTAAATGATATTTAAGAATTTTGCTTAATTCCAGTATACCTTACCATCTTTATTCAATAAAGATCGATAAAGGTTACCTAAATGAACGACGTTATTGAGAAATTTACCATCACACTATCTTTTTCTAATAAGTGCGTTGTACATAGGTGAGAAAGTGACAAATGTAAATATAGATTCCAATAAAAATTAGCAGTTGGGGCTTATTCAGGTACTTTACTATGAACGATTTTGGCAATTTCCCATTAAAATTCACTTTGGATTACAGACGACATACATGCGCTTCTTTTACAACGCAAAACGCCGCCATTGCGGAAAAAATGTCGGAAAAAGAGCGCGAACTTTCTAGGTTTAAATACAGTCACAATAAGACAACAATTGTAAAAGCTACAATTAGTGTACTAAATTATTTACACAACACAAAATAACTGAATAACTTTGAAGATAAGTTTTATCTTAATCTTAACTCTTAAGGCTAAATTGTCACAAATGTCACATTACACATAGTGTCTGAGTTTCTTTCTATAACTTGGTGTGTTTCACTGTGTCAGTCCAATAGTTCTGTATGGTCATGGCTTCTAGAGAATTCAGGAACGAGTCGTTGTCCAGGCTGTACATTTCTTCAGAATTATCCTGGAAAGCAAAATTTAAGTGGTAAATGTTCTCGTTAACAAAATATATTTAAAAAATATTAGCCTTAGGTATTAATTTAACATTAATAATTTCCATATGAATGATGAATGGGAAATATAGCTATTTCCCAATTTAAAATTGATTTTTTTTAGGTTAAAAGATTTAAATTAGATTTCTTTAAATATGATTTTTCAAATATAAATATTAATAAACAAATATAGTGTTGCATAGTATATTATCTAAAAAACTATCTTCTTCTGCCTTCCAACTATTTATTAAGTACACAACTCAAGTGCAGTGCATTCAACCAATAAATCACCAATCTGCACGCTATCAATATATTAATTGGTTTATAAACAAAGTTACTTACTCTTATAGTGCTATCATCTAGATATCCACTCGAGTCAGGGTTAGAACATTTATCGTTCAACGTCTGAGGTTTGTTCAGATACCGTCTCCTGTATAGAATGAACGCAGTGCTCCCAGCCAATGCCGCTAAGACCAGAGCGGCAAACGATATGCCAGCTATCGCTCCCGTATCCATTCCACCTTCCCCGGGATCTATAACCCTTCTAGAAGATTCTATATTCGGCGGTATCCTCGTCTGCAAGAACGCCGTTTCTAAGGACAACGGCTTTTCAGTCACTATCCGACTCTCCAACAATCCCTCTAAAGCAATACCATCTTTGATATAGTCTGGTCTCGTCAAATTCCGCTTTTTGGAGGGAAATGTCGCGTTTGGCGCTTCTGTCACGTTCGTGAATGTAGCAACTGCAGGAGCAGTTGCGTTAACACTGGGATTGCTTTCAAACGTTGTGTTGTCTGTGATGTTCACTGGAGTCCACTGTATTTGGACGGCGTCTGTTGTTGAAGACACATTTGGCGCGACAGAACTCTTCGGTATCTCCTTTTGAGTTACGTTCTCTGGCGGTTTTGTAGTAGTTAGTTGTGGTGTTTTCGTGAAATACATAGCTCTAGGCTGTCTTTCAGCATAACGTTCAGTTTCAAGGTTCGATACTTGCTCTATTTCTTCTGACTGAGGCGCAGCAAGGGTTCTTCCGGTGCCCGCTGAAATGATAAGATAGACGAAATTAGTCATTAAGCATCAACCTCTTTAAAAGTACCAAGGTAAAGATAACATAACTGACAGTAAATGAGTTGTATTTATGTACTGAACATTTTTTTACGACATTAATGATCAATTCTATTTATTTCGTCAAATTTTCCTACAAGACTATAATTTAGGATGTGAACCGCCCTTAAAGTGCCTTTGAATACCCTCGCACACATTTTATAGGGCCAGGGATTACAGTATTTGAATATTCAGAACGTCATAACGACAATAAATTAGAAATACAAGTCAAAATGTCACGGTTAATGTTGAGAAGGGTATCATATTTATGAAAATGTCCTTGCAAGCCTTTCGAGACAACGGTTCATTGAACAAGTTTATGTAGTTTCTCTAAATAATGAATAGACTTTTTTATAGTATTAAGTCATTGAGTAAGCAAAAATATTACAAAGACGTGACGAGGGATTTTTTACAAAGTAGGTAGGTAACGTTGTAAAAAAAATAACTACAGAATTGCGCATTCCAAATATCCATGTTTCCAATAGATATATGTGCCTACCCAGCGACATCATAAGTATGGTGTGCAGAAAACAAAACTAAATTCATTTATTTGCATACCACGGTCAATGTCCTTTGTATAGGAATTTCATATTCATACCAATATAACATTTATCTGATGATTCAGCAATTACATTAGTTTTGCAGGAGGCTAGCGAATAAAAATTCATTAAGCGTGCCAAATTAGCGCTCATGCGGGTAGTTCAATGTTTATCGTGTATATCGTTCAATTGTATCTAATTTGTAATAACTATAGACGCGTGAGAAATATTTATATTTGGTCAAATGTTACGCATTAATGGCTATACAACTTCCTGTATTCGTCTATAGTTGCTTCTTAGAACTCTTTTTATTTGGTAACTAGTGGTCCGCCCCGGCTTCACCCGTGGTACATATTTCGCAATAAAATACCCATACCTAATTTACTCCATACCAAATTTCATGAAAATTGGTTCAGTAGTTTAGGCGTGATTGAGTAACAGAAAGAGAGACAGACAGAGTTACTTTCGCATTTATAATATTAGTATGGATATAATAGAGTTAAATCTAATAGATATTAAGCTATAGACCCAGTATTTATTTTTGTTATCAACCTTTGCATGGCATAAACTTTTGGTACGCACGAAATGATGAATATAGGTAATATTGAAATTGACAGTTTGGCACAGGGATCAGTGACCCCATCTATTGTATCGTAGGCACGAATTATTATCGGAAATATTATATTGTGATTTAATAAAGCCTTCCTGTATTTTGTTTATTTATGAAGAGTCGATGGATTATGAAATTTCTGGAAATGGTTTTGTATTAATATAAATTTACGGTAAACTAAGCACCATCCGGGTAGTTTTTTAGTACTTATTTCTAAATTTTATCAGTTATTCTCCAAGTCCCAGCGGAGAAGAATACAACATACCAAAATCATTAAAAGCGGTTCAGCCGATCTTGAGCTCTGAGTAGTGTAATTAACACGACTTTCTTATAAATATATCAACTATATACCTCTAGTTAGTAACGTTTAGCCTTTATATTATTATATCAGAAAATACAATAGCTATTCGGTTACGTATTTCCTTCAAATAAGTTGACATAGTAGTTCATTATTGAGGCTTTCAACGAAGGATGATATTGAGACAACCTTGCTGACTTCCCGTACCACAAAGCTGATACGAATTGTCAATGCGATGCGTTCACTTTACTGCTATTGTTTTCAAACTAGGTCTTTGATAATGTTCTCTTTAGGAATGCGGGAAAATGGGACAATACTCTATAGCCATTCAATCTATTTGTTTGTTTTATAATAGCGCTAATGATGACATGATAAATACCCTTGAAAGTTGTTTAACCGGGTCGATTTTGTCGAATATTTTGAATGCATCTTAAAAATAGCCTCTGTAGTCTGTATAGTGAATACAAATGGTTGTGAACCCGTTATAATTACGTGACTTAGTCGCCAGCTTTTGGACATTTGACTAAATTCTTGTTAATAGAAACACTTTCCAAATATTAAATTTTGTAGGATCTTTATGCTGAACATGTTATAATATTGTTCGTAATAAATGAAAGATTAGAAGGAAATGTTAAATAAATAAAACTACTTAAATAAAACCGACGTTATAGGTCACATCTTCATTATCAACTTTAAAATCATTTCGTGACCAATGCTTCTTAAATGTATCAAAAGCTAAAATCTAGAAAACCCCTTTCATCATCAATCGAAGTTCGAACTTCATTACCGTAGTCCGTAACCCCAAAAGGCAGAAAATCCCTTGAGCATCACGAAAGATTCTTTGACCGAAACTTCCCGAGCTAGCAATTTATGTGACGGATAATACTATAATCTCTTTCCCTGGCTTCCTTTGATCACTGCCTATCAAATTGTATCGGGAGATATGAGCTTTCTTCACAATGGGCAGCGTTGGCCCAACAAATGATCGTCGATGTTTGCCGCCATTACGGCGATTATGAATAAACATCTACAATGACGTTCATAGACATTTAGGCCCTCTATACTATCGTAATTGCCTCTACTCGCCCAACTCTACCCATTGTTTAGAAGGCCCATTATAGGCAATCCATTTGACATTACATTTACGATGGCTTACATGATCACATAAGCTGCCATCAAGAGAATACATAAACCAACGGCAGGCTAATCGAGTATGTTATTGATAATTTATATTATGCGCTATGAAGAATAATGGCCACTATAAGCAAACTAAATAGAAATCCTTATCCATGAATACATGCTTGATTCTCCGCATTGAAAAGTTTGCCTCAGGTTACTACACAATCTTTATAAAGAGCACATTATACCCATAACCTCATTATATAAATTCCAATCGAGTATGTTATTGATAATTTTATATTATTGCCTACGAAGAATAGTGGCCAGTATAAGCAAACAAAATTAATCCTTATCCATGAAAACATGCTTGGTTCCCAGTTGAATAGTTTGCCTCAGGTTACGAGTTACTACACAATCTATATAAAGAGCTAGTACAAATGGCCATTATACCCATAACCTCGTTATATAAATTCCATGAAAGGCACAATATAATGAGATCAGTTTTGCCGCTCAAATAGCCCAGAGGTTATCGAGTGTACAACAATGGCCAATTTATGGTGCCCCTTCATTGTTCTATCCGCCATAGGAACCATTATGTTGACGAGGGATATATTCAAGTGTTCTGCCCAATATCTATAGCATTGTTGTTATTTAAGGACAATCTAAGACCTTGGTTGTGAAGTATTATGCTGAGTCATTGAAAACAATTAGGTTTTTGTGGAAAATTATCAAATGATCGAGGAATATTTAAAATGCTATCATTATTTTGGAATGCGATATAGTAGATTTTGCGAAAACCATCAAGTTTTACAAGCATCAGATTTTATGGAGACGAATCTTCATTTAACAAAATCGTTTCACATTTTGTCAAAACAAAACCAATAAAAATCTAACCTTAACCGTAACTTATGACTCATTAATATTTATTACAATATTTGCTACGCCTAGAAAAAGACAAACATCTTGACTTTCAAAGGGTCCTCTTAGTATTTGCTTTAGTAAAGTCAACCGAAGAATATCAGACAACACTGGAGAATTTGACATTCATGATCCACTTTCGTACTGTTTATTTAAGTCTGACCTCGCAAACAAGACTAAATATACCTTCCATACTTCAGACAAACTTTGCTGTCAGCACATACCTCTAAAATTTCTTCCGAACACAGTTTTAAAGTCTTCTGAAATCGGTATAAAATTATAAAACCGAACCACTTTAGAACTTTAACTTTACCAAGATACATTAAATTGCTGAACATTGCACTTCCATCAATTTCAACTTGTTCACTTTAGACTTATCTCTAGTTGTAACATTGTGGTATATAAAACGTCTTACAAGACACTGTACTTAAGCTGGTGAGAGTTCTCGACTGAAGCCCGTTACTGGGAAACCTTTGGACTTTGCAGCGAAGGTGACATCGAATTAGGGTTTATATTATACAGTTCATACTGTGATTTATGTAACTTACAGTCTGTAGTCATATCACGCTGGCTATGTTATTTCGTAACAAATTAGGAATATTTGCTGCTTATGGGCTTATATTGCAATCTATTTATAATATATTGTAATCGAATTGGGATATTTATTTAAGAGAGGAGTTTTAGTCTTAAAACATTGTATCTTTCCTATTGTAATGTGAAAAGTATTTGTTATCTATTTCACACCTATATTTTCACATTTAGGAAAGAGAGTCATAATATATTTTGGCAGTTTTCCAGGTAACTTCAAGATGCCTAATTATTATACCTACTTAACATATTAGTTTGAATATAATAAAGAACATGAATTCAGATAAAACTACATATTTTACTTTAACACAGAGAAACTGAACTTTAACAAAACCCCACGAAATTATGTTTCATATACAAAAGGCAGGCTCGTTAAGTCAAGGCTAAGATTGTTTGCTGTAAAAATAGACGTTGATGGAAAGTGTAGTTTATGACGTGTAATTAAGAAAATTGTGCAAATTGATTGCGCTTATAAAATAAATATAATGAAAAGTAATATTCTACGAAGTTAAAAAATACAAACGCTTTCAAGTAATATTTCGAAATAGAAAACAGAATTTTAATATTTCGCATAACAGAGGCGTATTTATGGAATTTTATTTAAAACGATATATAAAGTCTCGAATAAATTGAGCTTCTGTTTATTCATTAAGGCTTATCAAATGTAATAATAATAAATCTATACTAATATTATAAGAACGAACGCGCTAATCTTGGGAACTACTGGTCCGATTTGAAAAATTGTTTCGGTGTTAGACAGCCCATTTATCGAGGAAGTTTATAATAGGCTATATATCATCACGCTACGACCAACAGGAGTGGAGCCACGGGGGTGAAACCGCGCGGAGCAGCTAGTATGATATAAAATAGAATTGGGGGTAGGTAATGAATGAATGTTATTTTTACAGTAAACCCTTCAGGTCATAAACATACATCCTTGACTCATTTACTTCAGAAAAGTTATTACAAGAACGATGCGTTTCAACAAAGGCTTTATATTCTTGTGGTTTACGAAACCGTGTAGACTTCATGACATACGGTATGAGTCAAGCACGAGGTGCACATCACGATGTTTAGTTTGCGTCATTAGATGATCTCTAAAGGTGAGGCAAAAGGTGACGCTGAACTTTTGGAAAAATAATGGTTAACTAGATTTCAGAATGTGTTGTATTGTGGCGTGGATATAAATTTAGTGATACTTTAATTTCGTTAAATTAACCAAGGGACCGCTGCTGCTGTCGTCTTAGATAATAATATTATATCGCGTGCAGATTGCAATTATAGTTAATTGAGTAGGTTCTATATTATGTTCATATGATTCACTATAAGATATTGGAATATATTGTTTAAAAATCAATAATAATCGTGTCTTCGAGAAGTCTTAAGGTTATTGAATAATTAAATGTTAGATTAGATTTTTTGAGTTGTGGTTGATGATTAATAATTGCGGATACGCTTTATTGAATATTTTTTATTCGTAGATTGCCTTGTGTTTCGTACATTTTTCTATTTATAGACTTTGTTTTGTAATTCATTTAAATTCATCTTGAATTCGAATACTCCGATAAATTTATTTCCTACATTACAATTAGTTTTCCTTTACCTCAGAGAAGAAGAGTCGATATCTTCTAGGCTATCTTTAGGTTGCTTTTATTACATTGTCTCTCTAATTTTGTATGCATTGGTGTTAAATAGTGTGATTCAATAAATAAATAAATGATTAACAAATAAACAATTTCAACGCACAAATCCAGCCAATCCATCATACTATTTAAAATTGTAAAGGATCCTTAAAACTTTTTCCACTCTCATTTACCTATAACGCACAGCAGATTAAGCCTACCGTGACTGAGTTAAAAAGTTAAAAACGGGAAATACTGCACTTCAAAATATAAAATGTTCACGATTTCATTTCAATTTATTCAATCGAAAAGCAAAATTAGACCTTTTTATTAAATTGTTAAGTAAGTCTTTTCTTAGAAATTGTGATCTTTTCACTAATTCAAGGAGGATGTATCTATAGTCAATAATCTATACTAATATTATAAAGCTGAAGAGTTTGTTTGTTTGTATGTTTGTTTGAACGCGCTATTCTCAGGATCTAATGGTCCGATTTGAAAAATTCTTTCGGTGTTATATAGTCCATTCATCGAAGAAGGCTATAGGCTATATATTATCATCACGCTACGACCAACGGGAGAGGAGTCACGGGGGTGAAACCGCGGGGAGCAGCTAGTAAATTATAAAGCTGGAGAGTTTGTTTGTTTGTACGCGCTACTCTCAGGAACTGCTGGTCCGATTTGAAAAATTTTTTCGGTGTTAGACAGCCCATTTATCGAGGAAGGCTATAGGTTATAAATCATCGCACTAAGACCAACAGGAGTGGAGCACTGCGGGTAAAACGTTGATAATAGTATATGTACCTACATTTTTATATTTGAGTTGAAATTGAAGAAGTGGCTTCAAACGTAAAGGCTTAATTTTTTACAAGTTGAAGGTTTCTAATATCTATATCAAGAAGTTAACTATAAGATAGTTAGAACTTAGAAGCATGTGAATGCTTGTATGCTATGGAAATTTGAGAAAGTGAACACAGTTTGATAAAATATAATTATGATAAGTGGCTAAAAACGTAAGCATATGGGAAAGTATTCAAATTGAATTAAAATAAATGATTATTCGGACATTTAAAATGATGAATTAAGTCTCAAACTAAACAATTAGTTTTATCGTAAATGATTAAACTGTTAGATATAAGTACCTACTCAATTTAAATAAAAATATCCAAAATCCAATAGACCCATGTCTTAAGACACAATATAATTTTTGGGTATACATTTACTCCGGATTACTAGCTACTCATACAGTTTAAAACATATTGAGATAATGGTTATGTTAATTCACATCAACTGTTTGCCAAAGAATATCGCCTTCTCAACCACGATATCCTAACATTACTCCTTTTCTTTCACATATCACTGATACTGAATCTCCAATAAAAACGCACTAATTACTGAAATACTACAATACTTCCGTGCGTACACTTGGAATGTACAATGTACATATTATACAAGGCAAGGAACTAGCATGCTCCAATTTCAACGCATACAAAATGCATTGCGGAATCGTGATATGTTGATTCTACATAATCAAGTTGTATAACCTATTTCTTGTTATCAATGCAAAGGCTTAGACTGTAGACACACTTCAGGGTTTCAGCGCTATAGGAGTAAGTAAGTAAGTAAGTAAGCAAGCAAATAAGTAAGTAATGTATATGGATCAAGTAGCAACGTATTTAGTGGGTGTGTATTTGCATATGCTTTAGGGCTTCCCTCCGTGTGTGCGTAGATGTAATAATATTTGAGACCATTCATGACATAATACTATTAAATATTAATGATATTCACTTATAATACCACAAGAGCTTCAAAATTATCGGGTATTTTCCGATAGGTTCGTTGCAAACAAATGAAGGAGTCAAGTTTTTAGTCAAGGCTAAAAAATCACGAGCGCCGAAGCGCGAGTGATTTTTCCTGAAAAACTTGACGACTTTATTTGTTTGCAGGGAACCTTGAGGGAAATGCCAGATAATTTTGAAGCTCGTGCGGTATTCGGGAGATTATTTTTCCGTCCCAAATGTCGGCCAATAATTTCACAATTGAATTAAACCTGTCAGTTTGACGTCAACGACCGGAGAAAATTTTCAAAAAATTATCAGTATAATACCATGTAGGTTGTACCACGTGACGTCGAATGGTGCAATTCTATTGGTCGATATTTGGGTCGGAAAAATAATCTCTTATACTTTGCTAGAGCAGCAATTGTTTTGATACCGAACAAACATCACATAGGAACTGTATGTTTATGTCCATGCGAATCAATTAAATTAAATTAAACTAATTAAAAAATATCCCGCTAATATAATACTAGCTTATGCTTTAAAATGTTTAGGTACATATGTATCTAAATGTTTTAAAATTCATTCAGTACCAATCAGCTGATTAGCATAAAACTAACATACGTTAATTTTCACTAACTTTCACGGTTATAATATTAGCGGAATTTAACATAATACTAATCTGCATAATAGATAATAACGGTAATAATATTCGACAACAATATTAAGTAATCCTAAAATCATAATATGATAATTATTTTAATACATGCAAATTAAAACATAAGTCAAAATATATTATATCGAAGGAAACGAAGCGTATAATATGAAATTATAACACCATTTGTTATTGTTATGGAAAGATTACGCTGATTACGCATTTTACGAAATAAGTGAAAATAACATTAGAATAAAAGAAGTTACTATGCATATTTCACCAAACTTTAATTAGTTTTGAGTGTCGTTCTGTGTCTTTTTTTACTTGTATTATATTAATAAATAACTTTTGTGTTATGCCAATTTCACTCCTAGAGTCATTAGGAACTGAAAGACTTGAGACCGAATCACATGTTTACCTTTTCTTCATTGCTTATACGTAATCCATCTAAATATCATCTAACACAAGCTCCATCGCCGCAGAGACATTTTCTTACGCACCTTATAAGGGGGTTTCTCTGAAGGGTTCCTAACGCTATCTTTGTAGTATATAAAGTGAGGGGATTTTTAGTTTAATATAACGGGATACACAGACAATGAACGTAACGCATTATTAGGGATGTCCTTAAGATTTACCCGTCACGAAGGTCATCCATAACGATGTTACAAGGAAAACGTCGTGACACACGCAATTTATACACAAGAGTAAATTAAAACAATGTGCTATGCAAAGTACATGAATAAGTAATGGTAAGTACCTTAAACATGCACTCGACCAAGCAGACCTTAATTTACAAATTATATGGGGAATCATAATGTATATGTTACCGGCCAAACCCGATTTCAGGACAAACTAGTTTTGCCTAGGCTAAACTACATAGTTCGTCCTATACACGATCGGCTGAACTGGTAGGATGAACCTAGGCCAAACTTATTCATCCTAGTACTAATAAGTACTAGATAGATAATAAGTAAGATATTACCTTGAACGGGGAGGTATTGCATCCTACTGAGTCTACTGTATTTCTAGGGTTAACATTGGACGAGAAACTACAGTGGGGAGCCCATGTCAACACCGCTGCAGGTAAGCTCAGTTCAGCTGCATATGCAGTCCGAAAAATAAGGCAACTCACCGATGAAGATACGGCTAGACTGGTTTATTTCAGCTACTTTCATAGCATTATGTCCTATGGAATTCTACTGTGGGGCAGGGCTGCAGATATAGAAACTATATTTATCTTACAGAAAAGAGCCATTCGCTCTATATATAATTTACGTGCTCGGGATTCACTAAGAGATTATTTTAAGAATACTGGTATCCTTACTGTACCATCACAGTATATATTTAATAATATTTTGCATGTACACAAAAGCTCCGACTTACACACAAGAGTAGGAGATAGACACGATTATGGCACAAGGAACAGGAATAGAATTGAAATGCCATTTTTCCGATTAGCTAAAGTTAAAAATTCATTTATGGGTCAAGGTATACGCTTTTACAATAGAATTCCTCACAATATTAAAGAGTTTAGTAGTTCTAAATTTAAAACTTATATAAAAAATGTATTAGTTCAGAGAGCGTACTACAATATTCAGGAATATATGGACGATAAAAACCCATGGAGGGTTGTCGCGTAAAAACCACAAGACAGTTCATTGGCATATTATGATATATTATGTAGTTAGATATAAGTTTCATATATTGTAATATTTACATGATTTTAAAAGAGCAACTATGGAGTTTCTTGCCGATTCTTCTCCATAGATCACTGCTTTCCGAATCGGTGGTAAATGTTAAAATAATTATGTAATGACGATTCGAAAGTGCTACTAAATAGCTGTAGTCTAATTGAATAAATGAATGTTTGAGTTTGAGTTTGAGTTTTCATAATCAAGTAATTCTAAACACGATTGATGACATGGCTCACTAACTGTGACTCTTATGGCTTTTCAGCCACAAAATAACTAATACCTTCACATAATCTTTGCTCCCATTTATAATAAACAAGTAGACCTGTAAACTGTTAAAGGTCGACTTGCCATAACAACGTGCATCGTTAGCAAGCCCTCGTAAATATGAAACTCACGAAACGTCTCAGTTTCTGCACTTCAAACTGAATTCCTCACAAATATCTTGTTAGCTAGGTACAATATAATATGTATATTGTATAGGTATGTGTGTAACGCGATCTAGATTAAATATTTATATATCCTGATTCTTTTTTTTTTTTTTTTTTTTTTTTATGCTATAGGATAGCAACCGAGCAGACGCGTCGCCTGGTGTTAAGCGATACACGCCGCCCATAAGCATCCACTCCACTAGGAAGTAGATGTGTTGCTATCCTCAAAGGGATTTGGAAAGGGAGAAGGGGCGAGGATAGGAGGGAATGAGGATAGGGAAGGAGAGGATGGGTAGGGGATGGGAAGGGATGTGGGCCTCCGGACCCCTCACTCACCGAACGGAACGCGACAGTAAACTGTCACTATGGCGCCGATATTCTGTGAGGGTGTGGTACCTTCCCCGGTGCGAGCGTGGCCCAATTCGTGCCGAAGCATGCTCGACTCCCACTTTCAACATTATTAACTATTAATTTCTATAATTATTAAGAGTTATTTATTTTTCTGAAACGTGAAATTGCATTTTATGTGCTTTCAGAGTGGCATTCCGGCTGTGTGCTACCGACCTATAGCTTTTTTAAGCTTTTTTTGCACTTCATACATTGCTCGAACATTTTCTTAAATGTCTGTATTATCTACGACCCGGACCTACACTAATACTATAATATACTACTATTTATTTAATTATTTATCATACCAAAAGCACCCAAAACATGATTGCTTCAACAGATACCTACCAACAATGACCAGCAGTGACGTCACCCAGAACCAGTGCATCCACCAGTGTAGCGTCATGACGGTAGCGTGGTTGGTTCGGATTTTACCAACCTGGAACAAACATTTTAAACTTTAATTAATTATATTTTAATTAGAACGAAACTTGAATTAACTTTATAGCATTAACACAACATTTATGCTTTAAAGTTAAACATGAACATGACCTGAAACAACTAACTACTCCAAAAACGATAATAATATCACCAGATATCAATTTCGTAGCTAATGTCTTAGCATTAACTAAACTAAATGTTGAGATTTTTTCTGACTTGTATCCTGTACCAAAGATTAAAAATAAAGGTATCAACTTGATTTGTTTGTTTTTTGTCACAGCCAATGTTACATATTATAACTAAGATTTAATTCTAATCGAATAGTAATAATTTTAGAACCATTATACATAGTATTATCTAACCGTTCTAACTCTATAATTGTATTATTATCTTCACAAACAGTAACGTTTACTGCTAGTGATATCCTACTAATATTATAAATGCGAAAGTTTGTATGGATGTATGGATGTATGGATGTTTGTTACTCTTTCACGTAAAAACTACTGAACCGATTACAATGAAATTTAGCACACGTATAGAGGGTAACTTGGATTAACACATAGGATAGGATTTATCCCGGAAATCCCACGGGAACGGGAACTATGCGGTTTTCCTTTGCAAACGCGGGCGAAGCCGCGGGCGGAAACCTAGTAGTCTATATAAAAACACTACTACGCATTACCTCAAAGACAACACAAAAACTGCCAACTAATTGCGTTAACAATACAAATGTGATTATATGACATTATCATCAGTTCCCAGACAGCACAGATCAATGATAATTCGCTAATTACATTACGGAGTAATTAATGTAATGCATTTGGCCTTGTGCGGAAGAAAACTTAGCAATGACCTTTCATACGATAACTTATTATAGTATTATTTTGCATGAGAATGTTGGAAAAACTAGCAAATTGAGGGAAAATTGTAGGACTAATGACATCTTGGGGTAATGATAACAAATGAAATTTGTCTGGGCGAGATGGAATACATAGTATTTTGTTTCTATCGATCGAGAAATATCCTTGAAGGTCGATTTGATATTTTTGGTTTTTATGGCATTCAAATGCTTTATAAAATATTCTTAAAGTTCGTTTAAAACACTAAGTTTTCACGTCTGTAAAAGATGGAATACTGGTATCGTATATGTATCCATTTATTTATCCAAATTAGATTTAAAACACAATATATTTTTCACAAAAAACCCAAAAATTGAATAGTTTCAGAAACAAGAACACCTCTATTCATTTGGATACTACAATGCTTCTACACAAAAATTCGTAGCATTGTAACTGCAAACGTGGATTGAAAATAATCCTGTCTATGTGAGGAACGGGGATTAAAAGATATCTAACACAGAAATCTCTGGAAATATTTCAGCAGAACAATAATAGAATTTTTATAACTTTTATTGTGTGGTAAAATAGCTTCTATTCTAAATTTTCAGTCAAAAGTTTAGAAAAATGCGTCTATATTAACATTTATCGTAATTTTTACGATAATGAATTGTATCTTGCTAGTAATACCATGTTTAAACCCACTTTTCCCAACTGAATGTGCCCTTTGAGCTTCTTTATGATTTTCAACGTATACGCGATCACAATAATTAAAGTCTAATATGTTTCCATACGTACCTCCACCGGGATCTTCATGAGATAATTAAAGCACATTAATCCAGTAAGCAGGTTCGCAAATAAATTTGTCTCTAATAAACGCTCAGGTAACATTTCACAGTTGAATTATATTGACTTACCTGAGTTCAGATAGTTTGTAAGTTAGTTACAGACATAATGAAGTCTGGAATTAGTATCAAATTGAGTCAGTGTGAACTTTGTTTTACAATTGTAAGTTCCTTTTAAAATATAAACACCTAAGAGGTGTTTTGTTCATTTTCAAGTTATTTAGATTAGATTTTAGTGTTTCTAGATCTTATAACTCTTCTTTGATGCTATGTTTCCAATAACATTTTCGATGCATCACTACGTAAATAAAAACTGACTCTGAAATACATGAAACGTATTCCAATATTCATGTTTGTCATATTTCAACATGAGTACGAAGACAAAGTGGAAATATTAGCTTTACATGATTAACACTATTGTATAGAGAATTCATAAAATGGAAACAATCTAAATAAATATATTCATAAAGTATTCTGAAATCTGCTACTTATAGAAATAATTATGAAAGCTACTTATTGAGAAATACATATATTATGCCTTTGACAAACTGATTTTACGTTTGTATATTGGAAAAGGGCTTTACCGTAGTTGAGTTAACCATATTATTTATGAGCTTCTATAAGGTTGAGAATGATATAAAACTTTACAATATGTATACAATTACTCAGATATGAATACACAGTTTTCATTAATGATTCTGAAACTGATGTGATTGGCGATTATACCACAATAATTTATGTAATAGCTAAAACTAAACTAATACAATGTTGTGACCACAGTTGTGACGCTATTATTTATGTTCGATGTTCTGATAAATGCTATTATAACATTGATACAATTAATTTATTATTCACAAAGCTACTACTATTCGATGTAACAATTAATTCTATTAATGATAGGTACTTTGTCTACATGTTGCACTTCTTATTTTATGCTGAGTTTTACATGTAAGTGTACCTACGAGGGAATCGATATTATGGGATCAATCTATCGAATAAACTGACTATTGCCAAAGAGATGGACAAACATATTATTAACCAGCTTCCGCCCACGACTTTGTACGTGCATGCCCGTTTTTCCCCGTTCCCGCAAGAATTTCGGGAAATCCTTTCTTAGGGGACGCCTATTTTATGACATCTACCTGCATGCCAAATTTCAGCCCGATACGTCCAGTGGTTTGGGCTGTGCATTGATAGATCACGATATCAGTCACCTTTGAGTTTTATATACATATATAGATAGGTCTACAGCTAATTAATTATAGAAGCAATCTACTAATCGAATAAGCTGACTGTTTTTCACATAACGACCAGATGTACAATGTACATACATAGTGCCTATAGATGTATAGATAATAATCGATTATAGAAGCTAACTATCGAATAAACCGTCTATTACAAAACAAGCAGACCTCACTGACAGTGCACATCGAATCGTTTGCCATTCTCGCGTAACGCCACGGGACATTATACGCTCGTTTGTTACAACCAATTGCTTGTGATTCAGACTGGCTTCAAGTTGGTCTCAAATGGCGGAAAATTGCTCGACAAATACGATTTGTAGGATGCTATGGATACGTATGGTAGATTTTAAGTTCATTCACATATGCCTAAAGATCTGTATTAGCTAGGCTGATAGGATAATTATTACGTGAATCAAAAAAAATGACGTGTGGCACTCGGTTCACATTCTTATATTCATGCAACATTAGCTGCTTTTCTACGGGTTTTTACTAATGTACCCAAATTACAGTAAATTCCTAACCTTCCCTAAAGTTCAAATATTTTGGGCAAACAGCTATAAGGGTCAATTCATTGTGCCTATTGATCAATTCGCAATCCACATCAAAGGATGATCCTAGGAAATACTGTTTCATCTTTTAGCTATTCTGACGCATAAATTAGCCAAGCCTTAGTGCTCTTAGCGTTTCTTAGTATGAGGACATTACACGCTTATGGCTGCGTTGATTTCGGTGTAAATAGCGGAAAATTACCCCAGACGCTACTAATGCGTTCCCCACTTATTTCTTTACAGGATATGAACGAGAATTTACTAGTTTAGATAAGCGTCTTCGCTCGTACAAAATGTGGAGTTATTGACGTAAATTATCGGAAGTAGAGATGAAGATCTATCATTTGGTACTTAACTATAGCAATGCAAGATATATGCATTAGTATTAAATCATTACGTTTTGGATTAATTACTATTTTTCATTTGGTTAAATTATAAAGAGTAACTAAGAATAATATTGCTCAATACGTATATGTACATTTGCTAAAAATTTTCAAGTGAAGGACACTCAGCATTGCCTTTTTGCGACATATTTGTTAAAGTACGGTTTTTTTTTGGTTTCCACAATTGCTTTTTGCATAATTTTAATAGCTTCTTATAAAAAATACACTTTAAATATCATATAATAGCTACTGATTTAAATAAAAATAATACTTCTACAATTTTAATAACCAACTCTGAATTTATTATTACGAAATCGCACCAATTATAAACATTAAAATTAAACCGAAACCACATTCAATTAAGATCCGACAAAATCGAGATAATCACGTATTATGTATCGTGATAAACTCTTATATTATAAAGAAAAAAGCAATACAATTAATGAACATCGATACACAGCCCATGTGCATCATAATTACATAAACTAAACGGTATCAATCAGTGAAAGTAATATGGAAATCGCGCCACTTTTGTACTTTCCCTCTTATGTTTTAGAAAACAGTAAGACACTGGACGTGGAAACATCACAGCCGTGTCCGATTAAACCGACCAAAACTGCACTTAAATGTACAAGAGATGGTGAACAAAAATCTGTACATAATTGTCAAGTAAATTTTGGTTCACGAGGCCTTCTTAAAGGAGTTGAACGTTTAAAAGCGCTTCTTAAAAAGGAATTGAAGGATATATTACCAAATAATTACTACGTAAGTTTAACATTCCAAAATGCTTCCAAAAGTTTAGATGTACCAATACTGACCCGTAAGACAGTGATATTGAGCAAACATTTATACATTATTGTTAAAACAATGTTAATTTGAAAGCGCTTCTGAAACAACTCCTTATAAAGCATAGATTACTAAATAGTTACTACCTAAGTTGAAAGTTCGAAAGAGCTTCTAAAAGTTTTTATGTATACATACTGCTAACTGCCCTGTAAAACTTTTAAAACGAGCAACTTCTGGAAAACGATTACGTTTAAGAGCATTTAGAGCATCTACTACTAACCCTAACAAATGTATGATGACATGAAATTAAAAACATCAATTTGGATGACAATAATTAATAATAAGTCCACAGTTAAAAATTAAGTTATAATTAATATGATATAATAGAATCTTAATTTATACACGGACGTAAATCAATTTCAAACATGATTACAAACGAACTTCATCACGATTTACATTTTTAATTTCACACTTCTTTGTTATAAAAATATTAATAAACCTTTTGTATAAAAATTTACATCTTTAAAATCTCCAGCATCTCTTACGCTACAATTGTTACGGTTAGACGCTCACGGTCGCCAAAATGCTCGTTACCAAATGAGAATACACGTTTATTATCATTAAGTGAGCAAAAACAGCGAACAATATTGCCGGTGCAACCATTCACTTTTTGCTGGGCAATTATTTTCTTTGATTTGCTTTAGGATATTTATTTTCTTATACTTCATTGCTCTAAAACTTTACAATGAAACATAATCGAATAATTAATGAAAACAACAGGCGGTCTTATCGCTTATAACGATTTCTTCCAGACGACCAGACGTACGGAGAGAAATCGGTTAAGGAGAGGAGTACCCTCAAATTAAAGCCAAACAGCTTTACTTATAAACGTCTCTCAAATTTAAGAGCCCCTCTTAGCTGTTGATCAACGTTTTTTTCACTTATAAACCCAATTCAGTGTTGAGAGGTGTTTAAGTAACAGTTAAATAATGTCAAAATTTAAGAAACGTCCGACCCTGTTTTAAATCTATTTGAGAGACATCATGGCGGATATATTGTCAAACATTTGACGTTTTGTAGTTGCCAAGAGTATATTATTTGTGTTTTTATTCACTTCGCAGTAAAATAACTCTGGTAAAATGGATATTGATAGTTTGAGTAAAGATTTTACGAATGATGTGCAGGTGCTTCGTGATTTTAGAATTCGTAGGCGTCAAAAAAAAAATTTATAAACAGAGCGTGAATTCTCTGGACCTGAAAGAAGAAGAATTCCGGTCGTAGTTTTGGGAAGCATATTGTACGATCTGAGTCACATGCGAACGAGGAATAATTACTATAACTGTCGAGCGTTGCTTCGGGGTGTGGAAGCAAAGATTCCGCATTCTCAATGAAACGTTGTGAGGATTCCTCCACGTGATCAAGATCACGATTATTGCTGGTGCAGTTTTGCACAATTTAACAATACTAATAATAATTAATGAGTCTATTTTAAATCAAGGTAGGTATTTACGCAAAATACTTTCATATGCAAACAAAGTATATTTAATAATGCCAATACATAAATGCTACCTATCCATATTTTAATTCTTTTTTTTTGTTTCTTTCTAGATCCTACAGGCATTGAAAATCAATTAACAAATCCAACTGTCCCTAATAATGTAGAAGAATAAGAAGATGAATGCGAAAAACAAGGGAAAACATCAACACAGCCATATTGAAACTTATTTTTATAATTAAATAAATATTTTCATATATTTGTAAATTTATTATTGTTTTCTTATAATATTCCTCTTCCAAAGTAAGTATTTAGAGCCTTTTTTCATGAGTCTCCCTTTCCTGTTGGATTGTAATTTCATGCAACTCTTGTTGTTGCTTCATAAGTTCTTCCCTGCTTTTTTGCAAGGAGGATTAATAATAATTGATGCTCATTTTCAGTTATTTGATTTTTCACTGTACAAATATGATAAACATTAAACATAATTTTACATAAATCACAGCTGTACAACAATTGCTAAATAATAAATTAAATAACAAAGAAATGACATAATTATATTTTGAAAGTTTATTCGCAGTTAAATGTCATACAAAATAAAGTCTACCATTCATATTTGTCAAAAAGTACATTTTTAGTCAAGTTTTTCGTGAATAGCGGGTTTTATTTCGATAATGTTACTAGAAAAAAATATATTGACGTTACTTAGTTGAGAGACTGCTGAGAGAGGTTTATAAGTAAGATTATTTTAATCATTGTTTAAGGAGTTGAGAGTTGTTTAACTGAGAGGTGTTTAAGCAACAGATCAGTCAGTTTTTATAAGTAAGGCTGAAAGTATTTTGGTTTTATTCATAAAATACGCTGGAAGAGTAAATGGGAGAATTACAAGTTTCTTTATGTTCTGAACTGTTCTGGATCTTGCTAATTAGTTTGTTGTATAAAAGTTATTTAGCCCTTTGGGCAAGGTCGATTAATTTGGGTCTCGGTATTATTACAATAAGGGAAACAACTTATAACTATGGGGCTGGAGATATACATCTTACAATTCTATTTCCTTTCCGAATCTTACTTATTTTGGCAAAACATTAGTTCAACAGAAGATATAGCGGTGATATATTAGCTCCTTCGTTTCTTATACATCATAAAAAGCGTAACATATCAAGTGCGACGTTAATAAATTCAAAGATAAACAATGTTTATCCAGCAAAGCGACAAATCTCGATCCGTACAATGGAAAGTTCACCGACCCCACACAAATAAGACGTCGAAATAGGCGCGTCTTTTGCAGCACTCCGCTATATTGCAAACACATTTCCATTTTCCGTATATTCTGACAGCAGAACCTTCATCCCGCACTCCGTAGCTGATATGCGAAGATTGCCATGAGCATAATATAGTACGTACATAGACATTTTTGTGTAAATATTTGGTTCTATACGACTGCGTATATAGGTAGCCTTTTTTTAAAAGCTTATATTAGCTGCCAGAATTATTCTAAGGCAGCCAGTATTTTTGTATGTAACCGACTTCTATAGGCTCGATTTTGACTCACTTAAAATGGACAGATTTAATTCAAACTTTGTAAACATATCAAGGATCGATGACAACAACAATTTCACCAGTGTATGGTAAAAAAGTGTGTTTTAAGTTTTTGAAACTATATTTATTTAGGTTATTGTTTTTATAGTACCTACTTCAGAAAACTACTAATGGCTTTATATAATCAACTCTTAGTTTTGCTTCATTCCAAATTATACTTTGTGCTCGTTAGTTAAAATTTAATTTGGCGCGTCGACAAACGGTTCGGCGTTAACACAGTTTTATACTTTATCTCATTTCCTTCTCAATTAATCCTGTTTCCACAGAGTTGTCTTTTGTTTCCATTTCCTTCTCTCGGTAAGGTTTTATAAATATATAACTGTGGTATCGTTTTATCTATAAATATCCGTAATACTCTTTTTTTATCGCTAAGCAGGCACACGAGCTGGCGGGTCACCTGATGGAAAGTGATGCCCGCCGCCCATAAGCATTTGCGATGTTAGGGCCACCGCGAATGTGATGCCGGCATTTGAGGTATAATTTGAGGCATCTGCGTCGAATCTGTTTGGGAACACTGAGGATGGTAAATCGTTCCACAAGGAAATCATAAATCCATCGTTCGTTTCCACTTAAATAATAATACGTATTACGTAAACTCTAGAACAATTCTTGAGTATAACGTTTTAATAAAATTAATAAACACTAAACAATCTTGTAAAGGAAATCAGTCATACAATGGAAAACGCTGATATACTACTAGGGCATCATTAATTATCGTATGGCCGTTAGCAAGAAATCTACAGTCCGATTTTCATCTAATGAATCCAACTCCATCACCATATTTAATCAAAATCATCTATATGAACTAAGCCATGAAGTAAGGGTATTCACACAAAATGAGTTTTCAATCCTCTACAAGTGCAGTAATACATAATTGATGTTCGCCAATCTAACAAATTGAAATAACTTTTTAATTTTATGGACTTAAAGTAGAATGAAGAAAATTCATTGTCTCTCGTACAATGTGAGTATAATTGAAAAAAAAAACGGCCACTCTCATAAATGGAAAATTTTAATTTCATACTACTTTGGATATAACGCAAGATTTATATGAAAAGATGAAATTATTAGAGATGAAATAGTAGATATTGTTTTTTGAGAACAACCTATGAGTATTTAAACAAGTTCATCACGATAATTAAAATGTATTAATAACACTTACCTAATATAGGCCGATTGATATCACTCGTGTTTCATAAGGCGGCAGAAAACATCTGTCTACCTGGAACAAAAACAAAACATCTATATTAATATCTATATTTTAACTCGTTTAGGATTGAAAGCAATAAAATTAATAGATTAATTAGTAGTAAGTTTGTGCTTTATCTTTATCCATTTTCTAATAGACTACTTGGTTCACTTATTGGTTGAGATTCCACAACGATACTATTTATAAGGCACGACACAAGACTGAATTATACATATAGTGAAACTCTGTTGAACAATGTTAGAATAATTGCTATCCTCTCCAGAGTAATATAGACCTATACAGAGAATACAGTACATCCCCTATTCCTAAAATACTTTAAATCAAAACACATGTATCAAACTCGAACATTTATAACTCTAGCAATTGCTGGATAGAAAGAAACTTCGTAACATCAATTAGTGCTGGCACCAAATCGATTTTGTCCCAATATTTGATTGAATACTTCATTAGTTATCCAGGTCCTGACCTTCGGGCTAGAAAGGCTTTACAAAAACATAACAATTTACGTCAACCTTACCTAATCCAATGCGACTTATAGATTGCTGACGAAATTGCAAAATTGAGTTAAATTATGATTATAAGGTAACCCGAGAGCTTAAGAAATTTGGGTCAGTTATAATGTGAATAATGCTGCTAACGTTGAGGATAAAACCAAAGTTAAACTTAAGTACAGTCTTACAATAAAGATCAAACGGATTGAAATACAAACGCACACAATAGTGCTATGGCTTATGATGCTTAGCCTAAACCACGAAGTCGTGATTTATTAGACAAAATAACAATTTTCACAAGCCTTAAAGAACTTCACAGATATTAACTACCTTTATTTTTTATATGGATTGCGCTGATAAGATACTTAAACATAAATCGGGGGTAATAGAAAATAGTATTTATAAAAAAGACTGTGCTAAAATGTTTAAAGTTACAGTTAAATATAGAAGAGATACTGCAAACCCGATGCTAACAAAAATAAAATACACTGTAAAAACTGGAATAGAATTAGTAACCATTTTGACTCTGTATTATAAACAAATAAAATATTATCACATACATTACACTCCAAGATCAAAGAGAAATGTTTCATGTTCAGAAGTCTTACGAGCAAAGAAATTGTTTATCTTACGATGCATATTATTTATCTCCCGTTGACTTGTTGAGTCATCTAAAATATACACAACTCCACAAAGATTATGCCATGCGTGATTAATACCTGTACATCTGACTCACAAGTTAATAGTTATCAAGTATAAGTATGTACCTTTATGTCAAGTTAAAGTATTTGTATGCGGATCACGTCAAGATAAAGGTCGTAATGGTTATAAGATAATTGGTTTAATTGCTTACAATCCTATTATAATTAATAAAATAATAATAATTAATAAAAAAAAGATTGTGTGTACTTATGTACACACGTTAGAAGTTATACTTCTTTGGCGTATGGAAAAAATACTAGAATATACAACTTGAACATAGTTATCAATTTTTCATACCACCTAGAACTAACTTCATGCTGTTAAATTTAGGTGTCGGTGTGCGCGCGCATCGTAAAAATTCACTCTCATCATTTTTCTCCATCGCGCCAAAAAAGTATAACTTCAAATTATTTTAAAAGTATAACTTAAAATTGGACTCTTGCGAAATTTTGAACTACTCGTGTCGAGAGTAGCACTGCAGTCAACATAACGATCTTTATAGGAAGAGGCGGTGAACGAAATCAGCTTTCGATGTTCTTTTTCTTTTTTCTCCATCGAAGATCAAACCCAGAACCCTTCAGTTCTTCGCAAAACCAAGCTCGTAAACGTCATGCCCAAAACTCAATAGATACTACAAAACAATATTTAACTTGCATTAAAAATTACACGGGTAATGAATTTATAGGCATGATAAAACAATAAGGTGAACGAAATACACTTTGGAATACGAATTCAGCAAATTTTCCATTCGTAAAGGGCCACAACTCCGGACTTAGAGAACTTATTCAAGTTTAAAAATACTTTTATGGGCGCTTCTTCTTACTTATCGGAGCAACGAACGATTGAATTAGAAACACGAAGATAGATATTTGCGGGTTTTATTTATTTCTTGTGTTTGGGGAACGATTATGGAATTACGTGTTTGTCTTTTTTAGGTGCTTTTTGGGATTGTAGGAATTATTTTGATATTTATTAAGTGAAGTAGCCAGTAGGTATATGAGATAGTCTGGCATGTTCAAAACGTGATATCAATACTATAAATCACCACGCAGTTGTTTGAAACTACGATCGTGGTCACATGCAGATAGTAAATTATGTCTACTAAACTACATATCTTAATATATATAAATCTCGTGTCACAATGTTTGTCCTCAATGGACTCCTAAACCACTTAACCGATTATAACAAAATTCGCACACCATGTGCAGTTTGATCCAACTTGAGATATAGGATAGTTTAAATCTCAAATCGTTTAAAGCGGGCGAAGCCGCGGGCGGTAAGCTAGTTATAATATAACATCACATAGATAAGTATATTAAACTTGCTGTACGCTGGCAGCTTCACCAGAGTTGATCCGGGACGAAAAAATATAGCCTTTGTAACTCAATATGGATTGAGCATTTTAAGAAAGATAATAATTATTAAAATCGACCTAGCAGTTTTTGCTTTCAACCGCAACAAACAAACAAAAAATCAATCCTTCATTTCATATGATGAGCTTAGATATAAAAAACATTAAGACGAGAACATAATATTGTTCTAACCACAGAACATATAACTTTATATTATGTTCTGTGGTTCTTACTACCGGTCTGAAGACGTATATACAATATACATATAATTCGATATGTCGATTATAATTGTATTAAATAAATTGTCTGTATAATACAATTTGCAGTGGCTCAGCACAGCTCTTGCGACATTAGTATCGTATTGAATTCCACCGTGTGTTTGTTCAGCAAATAATGGTCTAGAATATGTGTTTTGTGCCTTCAAAGAGCCTTGAGAATTGAACGTACTTGGTATTAAACCGCTACTAATGTAAATAATATCACTGCTAACGGTGTATTTATTTTAACTACACGGTTTTCGAAATAACTGGTTCAATTTATTTACCTTGCTGAAAACACCTGCTTTAGATAAATTCTAAATATCTAGTCATTTATATGTTTTATATTTAATTGACTAAGTTTGCACATTACGTATTCAAAATGTTCAAATCCCTATACCATCGCTAAAAGTACTAGGATGTCATATAATCCAGGAGTGTTCATCCACATAGCTGTATAATCATCTGTAACCGATACCTCTCGTTGTCGTGTGGTCTGAATACTATTACTGGATTCGCTCGACAGCGTTACTACAATACTGGCTACAGTACCTCAAAATAATTCAAAATTGAACTCTATATCAACTGCATACGGTACTTTGGGCGTGTCACGTTTGTGGCCGTCATTAAGGTGCGGTGTGCATGACATATTAAGGCCGCGTATTGTATGTCGTATAATGACGAGATTAGAAAATTGGATGAAGTTTTGAAACTAGACGAAACAGAATACAAATGCTTAAGCTGGTTGAAGGTTCTTTGTTCCATTAAGACAATTAATTACATGACATACATACTGAAAATAAATAGTTATGTTCTATTTATGCAACGAATCCATGTTTAATTATTGATGTTTACACAAAATATATGGCAGATTTGAAAACAACGATAAAATCATGCATTTAGTCCGAGATTGAAGTTAGTTATCCCTATCTGAAAATAGACAAATATGCTAGTCATTAAACTACAGGGATAGTCATGTGTATTTTTCATACCCAAAGAATGACTCAAAACAAATTTTCCGTCAATGTCAACTTTCCTGTTAGAAATAACAATACAATGATATGTAACACGAACAAATTTAACCAAGTAAATACCAGTTCAAGTTCGTACTGTACGAATCGATAGCAATTAAAAACCAACGTCCAACACCCACACATTAATTACATGGTTAACATTCTTATAGGAATAACTATAATTAGACGCTAAACATACCTAACAATAGCGATGATAGGGTAAACAAAGATCAGAATAGCAATGCTGACTAACCAGTTAAACAGTGGTTACAATAAAATCCACAAAAGGAAGCGGGCGATGACTCTGCTGAAACGGTGTTAGCTCCACTAATATGGACACAGATGTATAAGTAGCTAGTATTGTTTGCATAGCGCTTAGAATTATGAATAGCAACCTTTCTTTTTACCGCATGAACATTTGTACAGTTTTAGATTGTGTTTATGATAAGATGACGCGATACGTTTTTATCTATACATATCTATACATATAATAAAATCGTAGGAAAGTCAAAACTGTACATTGAATATTTTTTTAAAAGAATACTTGGGCCGTGATCTATAATCGATATAGAAGCCAAAAACATAGTTTTTAGAATTTTTGTCTGTTTGTCTGTTTGTCTGTTTGTCTGTATGGTTGTCTGGGCTAATCTTGAAAAGTACTGCATAGATTGACTTCAAATTTTGCATGAATATTACTAACAGGTCGGGTGAGGCTATAGGCTACATATTATCAAGCTATCACCTACGGGGGAGGAGCTGTGAACCTTTATTTTTCTTACGTATTCCGTGTATTACGACAGCGTACAATCTAAAGACTCATGTTTAAATGTTGGTTTCGAGTAAGCCATGCTATTATCTAGCTTTACAAAATAAAAACTATGTCATTTACGTAATTTGGGCAGAGAAACAGTTTAATGAATTTAGTAGTATAAAGACAAATTAGAAACAGCGCCATCTATTGAATGTTATATAAATCAAATCAATTTACACGTTAACTATTGGAAATTAATAATCAAATGACGCATATATAAATGTTGTTTGACAATATCTAGATTGACACTATAAAAATTATGCCATTTAAGTAACTTGGGAAGAGAAACATAGTTTAAAGAATGTAAGTTGTATAATGTTAATTTTGTAACAGTGCCATCTATGAGATTTCGTAAAAATCAAATCAATTTACATGTTAACACTACTGAACACAATGTTAAAAATTGTAATAATTATGTTATTTATTTATTTAACTCTTTAATCCATATCTTCCGTTCCCTATAAGATATATTTCGTGTGAATAATAAACTACATTTTTTTTAAAGTGAGGGTAGATGTTTATTATTTTAAGTAAAAATAGACACCATTATCTACAGTTAATCTAATGATTGTGTTCCAAAGAGTATAATAATATATTGTTGTGTTCATTAGTTACAATTTTAAAAATCTTCGTGTTTTATAAATTTACTAGCTTACCACCCGCGGCTTCGTCCGCTTTGTCTAAAACCTAAAAAATTATATACTAAAACCTTCCTCTTGAATCAGTCTTATCTATTAAAAAAACCGCATCAAAATCTGTTGCGAAGTTTTAAAGATTTAAGCATACAAAGGGACATAGGGACACAGAAAGCGACTTTTTTTTATACTATGTAGTGATATTTATAAAGCAATTGAATGCCATAAAACCAAAAATATCAAATGCAATCTTCGTGTTTTGTGAATTTTCACCATCATGCGTTCCCACAAAAGGTAAGTTGTTACTTACAGGTATTTATTGAAATGAAATGAAATGAATGATTCTTTTATTATTTTGAGGTGCATTGGGAACAGAAGTTTTTGATAAAATTTTATTTGTAAGTAGCTTTTTTATAGATTTACAGTTAACTTTAGATTTTTTTATTTACAGATTCAATGCTCATAAAATTATATCGCCTTTGGAAGACGATTTCTGCTGATATTTTTACTACACCACTTGAAAATTGATGATTTGATGATAAAGACAGTAGCAGCGAGGATTAAGTGGAAATTAGTAATCATCCGCTTCGTCAATTTTTGACTGAAGTTAATGTCCAACGTCCAATGGTTCAATCATTGGAAGTATCTCGGGAAATTTTGGAGGATATTTTTCAGGAAGGAGAGGAGGGGCAGCCAACCACATATCAAACTACTACGTTTTAGTACCGAAAAAAATGTTATTGCCAAATGAAACGTAAATTTTGCACTCACAACTTTACAAGTAATGTTTTTATTTTGACTTTGCGGTTATCTGATTATAATATTTATCGTTATGGCTATCGACGTACCGACCGTACTGGGATCAGAGTAGGTACATGATATACAGTTCATCATCCAGGATTGCTTAGAGCATTTTCACACTGAAAAAGATGTTTTCTTTGAATCGTAGTTGCTTCATTTATTTATTTTTAATCATTTTACATAATATGTTTTATATTTTATAAATATATCATTTTCATTATTTAAGTAGATAAAATAAATTATGTAACGGTTTTATAAGAAAACACATTAGATATATTTATTAGGCGACGGTGATTTCTTCCAGGCAAAAGATATTCATCAGCTCAATAAAATTGAATAGTATGTTATTAGTTATTCTTTAGATTTACAATTGTAATGAGCATTTCCGCATGCAAGTTGTATCGTAGTTTAGATCATAGTTTTTACATATTAAAGTTCCAACAAAACCCTCAAATTTTTGAGTAGAGTTGAGCAAGATAATTTGAAAAATGTGCCGTGTTAAGTATTATAGAAAAGGTTAGTTCGTTGGTAATTATAATTTCTTCTTCATTTACATGTTGTTAGTAAAAATAAACTTTAACTAACAGTCAAAGTAGTCAAACTATATTTTAACTAATACTACTTAATATCTATTATACTTATGTTCAGTATTTATCTGTATTATTATTGCTTGACAATTAATAATATATTTTCATGTCGTATACCAAATTATAAACATAAGTTTAATGTGTAATTAGCTGGATTTATTTTTACACACTCACAGACTTATATTTTATGTTAAATGTTAAAAGAGTGTTAATATGTAGTGAATCATAATAGGTACATTTTTTCACAATTAAAAATAATCCTTTTTCTGATGGTGTTGGCATTGAATTAAACCGCGCTGTCGTTTCGTTCACAAAAAGTGATGTTATGAGGAGCATATTCGGTCCTCATATCATAAAAAATCTGTGTGAAAACAATAAACACGTGTGAGGCCCTCACGGCAGATCGGGGCGGTCTGACGCGAAGTGGGGACAGCGTTGTCACTGTATCGCTCTAGCCACGCTGGTCAACAGACTTTATTCGTTAGTTTAGTTTTGTATTAAGACTGCTGTGACATCCAACCCGTGAGACAACCAAACCCGGTCTCCCCTACTATCCCGTGAGACCGAAACCTTCACTGAGAGGGTATGACGTCTCACAGCTGATCGCAAACGGCATATTTTATCTCGAGAATCTGAAACTTTACTCAATATGAAGACCGTTTGACAAATGATAGGGTGCATCATAATAAGATGAACATGAGCATAAGCAATGACTAGAGTAGGGACGCGAATATTACAATTATATGAGACAAGAACGATTAATAAGTTTGTTTAATGAAAGATTAAGAATTGAAACTATTCGTACGAATAGCGAGAGGCCCGTCTTACTGCAGACAGATTTCGTCATAGTCTTAATGTCTTGAGGTAAACAATCTACGAATTCGATGGTGTGGTCTGACAAATATAAAAGTGGGTTTGCTTATAACCTCACAATTGATTACAGATCATCTTCTGTATAGGCGATATTAACGTAGTATGTTCTTTTTGTAATGCTTTAAAGTGTAGTAAGGCGAGTCGGCTTTCGTTTGAAGATACACCGGAACCTTTGTAATCACTACTTTTAGAGGAACATACTGTGCAATTAGCGTTTAGCTACTTATGTATTCTGTGATGCAATGTAAACTGTTATTAGACAATATTCGCTCTTATAGTACTGCGTTTCAAATGATCCTTTGGTGCTCAATAATTATCAGAAGATCCGTTCATGCTTACTTTTAAGATACAAGGTCAAGTTTACTATTTGATAGGATCCCTTTTGTCTGAAGGCCAACCTAAGTTTGTTTAAATATATTTTGTATTCGACTACAACGAATAGTGGAATACAAGAAATCAATATTTCTCAAATTTAAAATGAACTCAATTCACAATTTTAGAACAGGTTAATTCGTATGTATGCAGTTTTAAATCGACATTAGAAGCTTTTCCTCAAGATTATGATATCGGCACTCAGGAACTCCCTGGACGTGTTATAACGCCCAGGCCACAGTATTAAAATTTTTCCTACAGTAGGGCGACGAATGTATTTTCGCATAGCAACGGAGGGGAACTCGCGGGGGGTCAAGTGACGCGGGCCACGTACCACAAACATGCTTAGTTTGTGGTATCGAGCGCGAAAGATAGTCATCGTGTTTTTAGTAAAGTTACTATGTAAACTAACGTAATTTAATACTTAGGTACATATTCTATAATGGTGTGCTCAAACTGTTAATCTACATTTAATTTAGATTATTATTTGATAGTAATGTAGAATTTAAACCACATTCATTCATGTTTTCTTCAGATTTTAAGATTTTCTTATCAGAGTGTTCAATTTTAATGTAGTTAAATTTTATAAGACACAATAATTAAGAACATTTTAAAATAAAGTGTCACGTATTTTTTTTAAACGACGAATGACGAAAAACGACCTAATCGCGGACGAAGTCGCGGGCAACAGCTAGTGAGTTTATAAAATCAACTATGAAAATTCTTTCGGTTCAAAATATGTATATCGATTTTAGTTCGGATTTTTAAGCGATATAATTTTCCTGTATAACTAATATGTTTTAACTGTTATTTTTAGTTATAAAACATGTTTATTTGCAGTTTTCAAAGTATTTATATGAGTTCATTCAGTAACGAAAACAAAAATTCATAATTAGTACTGAACCTACATGATTTAAGCCTGGTTTAAGATAAACTACCTCTTTCTACGCTCTATTTTTTATCTATACAAATTGAATAAACTTCAAGGCATGAAGGACAATATATTATAATCTAATTTACAAAGGTACACATAGAAACAATTTACAGAACCAACTGTAACCTATGTATATTTGACCTGGCGAGGAAAAACACAACTCACGACGAACAGTTTCAAATCAGAGATATTATTAATGTTCACCTTGCAGTTATTATCATTAACGCCATCCGTAGTTCATAGATTATGTTAGTTTTTATTCAAATGGAATTTCTAGTAGTGATGAGTTAATGCACAAGTTTCTAGTTATAACTTATTGGAAACAGTTAATATGTATTTTCATTTGAATATGGGAAGGGATATAAGCGATCATTGAAGAAATGGATTTGATAATAAATTCCTTCACACGCATTCATTGGGGCTAGTAGGTGCGTTGACTGGTCCGTGATTTTAAAGGCATTTTACATTTTAAATTCAGGTAAACAAAATAATAATGTTACATAGTCAATGCAATATTGGGCGAAGTCTACGAGACAGACGCTCATTTAAACTTAAGAGATACAAAGGAGGTAAAGTGAATTTGCATTGTTGTCTAGCTCTTAAGGAACGCTTCTAAATAGAATAGAAACGATGGCGACTAAGAAATAGACGAAATAAGAGAGCAGAATACTATGATCGATAAAATAAATCACATTGACTTCGAAATTGTCTGCTAGACTTCCATTAATAGTCTCGAAACGTATTGTGTTATTGCTATGAAATTGTAGACCAAATAACGCATGAAGATTTGAAGTTATGCAAAACACTTATCCCGTAAACATCTCACGTTATAAGGCAATGTGGATGGCATAACTCTAAGGCCAGAAGTATTAACAAAAGTTTAGCACTGATACAGAATGTTACATTTCCAATGTTTGCAGATGATACGATATTGATGGTATTCGTACGGAACGACCACAAGTGTTGTCACAACTTAGATAGATATAGACTGAAAATCAGCCAGATTTTACTTGTTATTCTTCTTTTAATTTGCCAGTCTTTTGATTATTTCGTTCCAATTGCGTATCATCAGAGTATCGAATTTCGAACCACTGAAACTGTTGTGACAACTTCTATAGATACAGTCGTATTCGTCTTTCAAAATGTAATTCCTCCTTTCCTTTTCTAGTCTTTACAGTATTCCGTCCAAATTGCGTATCATCAGAGTATCAAATTCACAGTGTTGTATAAATTGGTTGGTCCGATTACAATATTGAAACAAGCCAAGGCCGTGACTTTTACTTGTGGTACAATAGCCGACATTGATCCAAGGAAGTGCTGGCAGACAACTGACTCAGATATTAGCCTTGAAAAGACGCAATGTTGGGTAAATAAATATTTCAACTTTAACACATTACATCGTGTTTGTTTGGAAATTATTTTAAGACCATATTTGCGCATATAATCTGATAATTGCTGTTATATTTGGCGATTTATGAGCCTTGTGGGTATTGGTCAAAAACGTGTTTGCGATTAAATGCTACGGAATACATTGATATTTAAAATTAGCTTATGTTGCTGTTGTGATGTTACTATATTTGATTTATTTTTATGGTCTTTCGTTTATCATATTATTATAATTTATTATTAACATACGCAAGTTAACTGTCTAGTGCAAACATGTTTCTTAAATATATTTCAATCATGTATTTTAGGTAATAATCTATATTTGATTTCCATCATAGATATTCACAAAAACAAATTTGAATGAACCTAATACCGATCATGGTTTCCACCTAATAAAAAAGTCAACCCAACCATTTCCCAAGATAACTTTATACCTCATATTAAATTTCTCCCAGTGTAAAGTTCACAGTGTCGTCATGAACAGCAGAGCGTGATCTAACGGGTTCTCAGTCAGTGACTTTTGGGAGCGAAGCAGTGACATTGTCAGCCATTACGTTTGGCGTGTCGCTATTCTTTTGTTTATGCACTTCTGACACGGACACGGATAGACTGTTATTTATGGGAAATCTAGAGAATAAAGTATTTTGGGATCTCCAAGTAGTTAAGGTCAAAATTCCCCTATAAACTGTGTGAAGATTTGTGTTTTTGTCTACATCATTTGAAATTTCATAAGTATAAGAAAAGCTTAATCTCTTCGGAGCAAAAAAATAGTATTCCGGATCAATCTGGCTGGTTTAGTTATATATTTAACTTCGGCCGTATCTTGAAATCGAACTGCTCAATTAAATAGCATAGAACTGTCGTTGGAATATGGCACAAATTTATATATTATCAAATAATATGTAAATGTTCGAGTGATAAAACAAAATCGCATGTTAATGGTGGGATGTTCCAGAGAAGGTATTTTATCTTTCTATTTTATATTAGTTAAAATAAAAACAGTAATGTGAGAAGGTAAAAATGTTACGTGACACAAAAGGCTCTTAAACAAAATTTAATACCATCATGTTTTGCACGCAATCTCATAACAAAATAATGATATTACAATGGCGGCGAATATTCGCGATTTTTTTCTAACTTGAAAACTATCACTATGATTTAAAATGTATTAAAATATGTGTATATGTATAGATTAAGAAAACTATAATTTTCTTTCTGAAAATTACCTACCGAAATTGGAACAATATCGCTTGAATGCCAGAAAATAAGGTCTATAACCTCCCAAAAAGGGATCTATAACGAACCATTCATAAAAAAATGTATGGAAAGTGATTAATGCTTTCAGAACATCACGCTAATGGCTCGTCTCATATTCAGCGGTTCAACGCACCCGACACTGTACTATGAGATACAATTAGCAAGACATACTGCGAAAGTTTGTCTCTCACAACGGCCGCTTTGTCGAATTTACGGGTTCAACGACGCTCTGTTATGGCCTTGCTCCTGTCATCAGCGACATTCTAGAATAATTCGAAAATGGAAGGTGAATTTTACATATTCATGGTATGACGTCATTAGTCATTACTATGAGATACAATTAGCAAGATATACTGCGAAAGTTTGTTTTTCACCACGGCCGCCTTGTCAAATTTACAGGTTCAACGACGCTGTGTCCTTGTGCCTTGTTCCTGTCATCTGTGACATTCTAGAATAATTCGAAAATGGAAGCAATGTTTATTTTCATGGCGTAACTTTTCAATAGATAAAGACAGAGGAGCAACATAAATTCCTAAGGGATTTGAAGAATTATTGGATCACTAAGGTCTACTTTCCAATTCCTATTCAATTTGCAGAAAATAATCTCATAATTGTCTGTTTGTTTTTGATCGCTAAATCCAATTTGAATACAAAAGAAAATATTTTTTACAATTTTTTCTAATTCGTTAAATTTTCTTATACCCTTGGCCCTGGTTAACCTAAAATTCGCATTCTATTTTTCTTTCTATAAAATTTCACTTACCCAATACCGCTATAAAACTAGAGTTAAGTAGGCAAACAGACACCTAATTACAAACTGTTGTCCCAGGTGGCTTGAAAGTCTCGTGGACGTTATAAAATGCTAATTAAGCTTTTCGATCGACTTACTTTTCAACAATACCGCATTATCCCTAAGTATCCAATATTAATAGATAAAAAGTTGAAGTTTATTATGAACAAAATATTCACGGACGGTCTTGAAATTAATTTGGGTATTGCCTTTTTAACTTCAGAATTTTGTGCGAAACTAAATAGACTATAGAATTCAAGTCGTGTATTCATTTTTGAATACATCTTCGTTACCTAGCATCACTTTATCACTATTGAAAAGTTTACTGTTTTATTTAAAAAAAATTGCATTGCACAAAATACGATTATTACAATCTATACATATAATAAATCTGTAGAAGGGTCATTTCTGTACATTGAAAATATTGAAAAAATAAATACCAGGGGGTGTTACTGCATCGATACCAAACCCAAATATGTGATTAAAAAAATTTTTGTCTGTCTGTCTGTCTGTATGTGAAGGCATCACGTGAAAACTAGCGGTTCGATTTCGATGAAACTTGGTATAATTATACCTTATTATCCTGGGCGTAAAATAGGATACTTTTTATCCTGGAAAAATACGTAGAAAAAAATTAATCTTAATTTTTCAGTTTTATCCATAGACGTTGTTCCGTAGAACCGCGAACACACGTTGCGTATTATTATAGGCCTAACCGTATTTGGGAATTGGGTCCAATAGATATTTATAAGATGTTATTGTCAGAGGTCTCAAAATGGAGAAATAAACCATCCACGCGAAGACCGACATCCGCGCGGACGGAGTCGCGGGCGGAAGCTAGTGTAAAATAAAGTTTTATACACAATCATAAACAATAAAACCCATTTTGCTAAACCGATACAGCGATAAACTATTTATCGAATAAACACCGTTCTAAATCCACTTTGGAAACATTAAATAAACACCACAATATTTTTCTACTCCTCCCTAGGGATTACCACGCACGTGTGAAAGTCAAAACGTTTTACACGTTGAATAGAATGTTCCAGAAAGAGGAAAAAGCATATAAAAAATTCCTTTGAGTTAAAACTCGGTAACGATGTTAGGACGGTAGGTGGGTTCTTTGACACTCGAGTAATGAGTACTTTTTTGTTTCCACTCCAACTTTTACTTTTTTTACAGGAGGCCGGCAAATGTGTCAACAAGCAATGATGGAAAGCTGGGACTAATTTCGGAAGAAACGTTGTGTTTTTTATAGACTCGTGTAGAAGTAGGTCAGGTAGTCTAAAAGAAGTAAGGTAAAGTAGGTGAATCAAAGCTCTGGGGAAATTACTAAACTATATATGACGATGATACGAGAATACTCCATTTACCATTCCAAAAATACATAAATTATGAGGTACCATTACACTCAGAAACAAATACTTAAATTACCTATACTTTTTACCACCATTCTAATACAATACGCTTACAAAAATATAATAAGAAGTTATTCAAGTAGGACACAACAAGTTTTATTTTATTCGCAATATTTCCATCAGCACCAATTGTTCTCGCAAATCAGGAAGGATGTTTGATTTACATTTAATAAGGATGAAGTCAAGTGTAAAGGGGAATAATATACATATGTAGATCACTAGGCAAGTGACGAGTCATATCTACTGATGATATCAGAGCAAAATCTATCTAGAAACATGGTAAGGTCGGGAATGTTACTGAACCCGTTATTTATAGCAATTTTATGCCTGTGCTGATTGGTAGCTATAACTTTGTGAAGGAATCTTGTAGCGTGTCTTACAATACATTATACTTCTGCAATCAATTAGTTGATGCTTAGAGTGTTTGTGTCTAAAAATAGCCGACCATAACGGCAAGCCATGAACTACTTTATTATATTTTTAAACGCACCGATCGCTATCTCCTTGCTTTATTTACTTGGAATCAGATGAATTTTGATGTCCGTAGTCAGAAGAATATATCCTCTCGATAGAGCTTACATGTAACTCATCCACATCTCTGATCGGATTAAAGACAGTATCCCAGTTAATTTTTCCAACATCAGCATTCAAGATTAAATCGATCTCATACAAACCCAACTCAAACCAGGTTACGAGATCCAGCATAACAAAGCCGCACTAATTGGAGTCGCGTTCAAACTTCCAGGCTTCAATATTCAATAACGACCGGAACGTGAGAAGACTTACGTTTTCAGTCCCCCGATTATAGAGTTTTGTACTTGGGGTACTTTCTTAATTACTGACGCATTAACAAGTCAAAGTATTTTAGAATATTAGTACTCTGACCACTACCCAAATTTCATATCTTCATAAAATTTTGACAGCGATGTTGTCTGAAATTACTTCACCATCTGTTTCATTATTCATTGACACAGTTGATTCTCCTAAACAGCACTAATTATGCTATTATTTTTCATTTAAATGAACACTTACGTAAACTGTAACACAATTATACGATATGGAGTTACATCAGTGGTATGAATGAATGCAAATTTGAGCTTAACTAGGTTTTCCATTGAATGGTAAAGAAAATTAGTAGACAAATCATGTGATAACAATTTATACAGCGTCTCTACATTTAACGTGTTTTCAATTTTTCTTTCACCAAATCAAATGGAGGACGGGAAGGTTAAGGCTCAGAGATTATGGTCGTAGATTGTCTTGGTTTAACGCAATATAGCCATAACAATACATGATTCTGTAAGGTCTCTAATAATTTTTTCCTGAATTTGATCCTTTAAAAAATCGAATAAGTGCAGCCGTGTATAGCTCAAATTAAGAGTATGATTGAGCTGTATGCTTTGCATTCAAATAAATATAAATGACAGACGAATTAAGAGTACATGTTTTAAGGAAACCATGCCTTTAAAAGCCAAGTTCATGACAATGACTTTTAAAATACATACCTCATTATGCTCCTGGGATAAAAAATATATTCAAGGCGGTTTGATTGCTTATTGATTAGTTGTTTTTGTTATGGTTCTGTTGTCATTCTTGAATTAATGAGCTTCAATATTAATTAAGTGCGATGATAGGAATAGTGGTCGATTTTTTGTAAACTACTACTTTTTACTACCTACCTATCATTTTACACCTACGGGCAAATTCACTACACTTAAGTTCTGAATGATTAAGCAAGTATTTTTCAAACAAAATTAAATAAAGTAGACTAGAAGATTCAGACGATGTATGGTGATCATAAGATTGTATTAAAAAGTACAAAATTCTTGCTACTATACACATCTTCATCTCCGCAGAGCATTCCGAGAGGTTAATTACCTATTGTTTGACTTTTTACTCCTCCCGCGGAATAGGTACCTACGTATTGGAAGAATCTTGTTCTAGTCAATCAAGTAGTAAGCCTGTTTTATGCCTTGGAATCCCGGAGCTTTGATGTTGAATCAATAGTCCTAGGCTTACTTTACCTCAGTAGAAGGTCGAAGACATCAGATTGCTATCAGTTTTCAGATGAGAACGGTAATTTGTAACTCAATTTCTATAAAGACAATTAATTTCTACAAGTTTAAGAGGTTATCAGTTGAAATATATTACAAAACATGCCTAAACGTGTGTTAGATCATGAAATGAAACTTTCTGATTTCTTCCTAATACCCCAATAATTTATTCTTTGAATTTTACGAAATTCGGTGTAAAAGCGGAAAGGATTCCGCTACGAGGTTTGTTTATATAGTCCCAGATTATTACACTTCGAAACCGTTGGATATTATGGAACAAATGTAACCTATCGGGATTAGTCACCTTCAGAGACATTCGTTATTTTTCACTAACAAAAACTACACACGTGCTAATGATCTTCAGTATCATGAATCATCGAAGAAAGTCGCTTCTTGTACCAAACATTATACTTACTATGATATTGCGAGTTTACTTTGATGCCGTAATAAGCGTAATTAGAAATTGCCATTAACATCATATTAAATATTAATGAGTATTACATATAGTAATAAATACGACGAGATTACAGTAACAAAACAGTAACGTTTTAAATTTATGTTTGTTCTTGCTAAAACACATAAAAATATTGCACCAATTCTTTTGAAACTACATAGTAGTCATAACAATTATTATGTTGTGGTTTACTATGACATGTTATTACAATTCGACCGCCAACTATTCAATATGAAATCAGATCCTGATAGTGTTTTCAAATAAGCATTCTAAGAACCTTGCCTCTTATACATATGTACCTAAAACTTATGAATAATCAGTAGATACATTCTAATGTATTGCTGTTGATACTATATTTTATTAATACAAAAAATTCAATAAAAGCAGCTGTAACTTGCAGGTGTATGCAGAAACGGAAATATGTATTTATTCGTTAGTTATCTTCTAATAGAATGGTTTCTTTAAGCTACTGAGATTAAGGCTATCAATATTAACTAAACTGAGAAGTTAAAATGTGGTCTTAAGTCATTTTAAAAATTAAAGGGTGTAATAGGATACGATATTGAAGTCGATACGGGCGCAGCCGTAAGTGAACAATTATTTTTAAAATAAAAGGAAAAATAAATCATCCATTTAATTATACAGCATAATATAATAACGGTTAGTTACAATGAGGATATAGCTATACCACATCTATACAAAGGTTATTCCACGAAATAATCCCGGGAACACAATTCGCAGACGTTCATGAGATAGAGGAAAAGTGCTTTATGAATCATTCATGTACATTTGAAAAAGATATTAATTTTCTCGACACAAGAAATTGAATTTAATTCTAGCGAATAATTGGATAATCCTGGGATTTCTTGTGTTTTTTAATAATTTACTAAATACATATTCCTCGTATAAAATGTTACCTTCATTTTTAAATATTAGAAAACATTTTAATCGCGTTACTAGATCATTTTTTATTAAATTAATGTTAATTTTAATACCCACCTAATTACAACAAAATTATCATAATCCACCATACCATCCCATATCATCGTCCACGTAAAATTACAAATTTTAGAAGGGTGAGGGTTGAACCTATATTTCAACGATTTGGAGAACATTCAAAATAACCGATACATCAGCTGTTCCAAACTTGACAATTTATTTATTTAATATCTGTATAATCACAATAGCGCACCCAACAAAAAGTTACAATATAAAACATCAAAACAACAATGACCTAACATCCGCAGTTTAACATAATAATATAATGAAACAAAACTAGAAAAGTAAATCTACCAAAATTACCTTCAGCCGTAGATTTCACATTTAATTTATATTTCCCATATCCTTGATTCAGAATGTTCCACAAATAAACAAACACATAAATTCACAAGTTCTTCAAATTATCCCTTGAAATGTACCAGGATGACATAAACACAAGAATATTGTATCGACGGCACACAACCAATCGGTTTGCGCGCCAACGCGCTACTACCCGGCTTGTTGATCGAGACCGGCGAAACCAGTTTGCTTAAACATTATAGCTTAGCATTCATTTCACTGCTGATTTTCCCAGCAAAGCCTTCACTCTTCTCTTTACTTACACAGAAGTGAAATAACCACATTCAATGATAATCGAATTCAGATTCAATGTAACCAATTCGGTGCAAGATTTTAATTGCTGATTGGCAAATATTTTACTTATAATAGGAAGTAATTTATCATGATACGTTTGTAGTGTAATTCAACTATCGTTTACAAAATATATTACGTTCAGCCTACTTTTTAATATTCATGAATATTATTTAAGACGTGTTATATTTCAGCTATTGCATTATGATTTATGAAATTGGTAAAGTTATGGGGACAATTTAAAAGGCAAGATCGAAATCGAAATAAAAAGAAACATAGAATTTCTATGAACGCGTATCTTCACGATGGATCCTAAGCATTCTTTCAAACCTGTTCTAGGATTTAAAACAAACATTGAAATGAGCAATAGCACAAGGGTTCCCAAGGATGAACTCATAATCTTACATCCTGCATTTTCTGTTTCTACAAAATTAAATAACGGCCTTAGTTTAACAGATGACTGCAATATAATTAATATCATTGACCTACAAATAACTTACACTTGAGTCTTGAACTTGAATAAACCGTAAATGAATCTTCTGTTTTATTTTTTCGAATATGAGGTATTGGTAGAAATAACAGAATAATTATTATTGCTTCGGTTCACTAGCTTCAACCTGCAGCTTTGCTGGCAGGGTAGACAGACAAAAAAAATATTAAAATGATTATGATATATTTTTTATGTAGGTATAATTCTTTAAATATCAATTAGAATAATTATGATGGACGGGTTATCGTAGAAGTTGATTCGCCTATCATTTCATTGCTTATTGTCATAGATGCCTATTGCCTATATGAAATCTACGCATCATTAGACACTATCAATCCTATACCATCACGTCTATATTCCTTTGCTTACCCATCACATAATCTAAACGACCTTATTACCCAGTGCACACAGATGCACGCGGAAGCGTCAACGGAAGTGCCCAATACCTTATAACGCACGGTGGGAAACCTTAGGCGATTTGTAGTTGCACCATATTCGGTACTTGTAAGTTACTGTTATTTTAGGGCTGTAGCCGCTGTACAATAAGATAAATAAATGTAGATAAAGTAACCTGATCCATAGTTACAGACAGAAAGGTTAAGTGATGTCACATATGACATAGGGTCAGGTGTTTGCTGAATAAGTCACCAAATATGCTCTACATGGACAGAAATAAAGTAAAACGTTGAGGGAGATGATAAGAATATACAAGGACCAAATCTGAACAACATGAAAAAAATAACGACATGTGGCACTCGGGGACTGCCGCGGTAAAGCTATTGCATGCTATGCCTTCAAGCCACACCTCCGCCCGTCGGAGTGGTGAGCGTGAGGTTTTTTCGTTACGGAATTTCTCGATTCGGTCCCCGTGCACAAGGCCCGCGATAGAAGCTATGCAATAGCTTAAAAAGAAAGTGAAATGGTTATTGAGAGACTTGAAAATTATATACAAAGGCCAAATCTCAACCATATGCACACAAAAAGGAAGTGCAATAATTAAGGGAGATGATAAGAACATAGGAGGCTTGCCCACTATGTCGCTGATGAGATCAGCATGAGTCACTTGGATTGCTATTGGACGCTTTTTTGGGTGCGGATGTGAAACGAAAAAAATATAATTCATTTTGTAGTTTTGTGTGGACTGACCAAACCAATCCACTTACAGCCCTCAAAAATGGAGAGTACTCTGTACGGAATGATTTTTGTAGAACAGAGACAAAAAGATCAATTAGTAGTACAATGAGAAACGCAATATTCAAGACACAATAAATTCTTTTAGTTTAAGAATATCCAAGGATAAAGGCAGTAGAAGCTTAATATCGTTTCATTATTAATACTTGCACTTGCAACCGTTATATTTTTGGCAGCCCTAGCAATCACGGTTGGCCCATGTCCGCTACAACCGGTTGACCTAGGTTAATTCAGGCTACAATTATCTATAACAGTTACACAATTTTATAATGTAACTACATAGATAACAAACGCATTAAGATTTGTGGAACAGCGACGTCCTTGTATTTAAGATAATTTTAATTGTCAATAATTCGATTGCAGTACGGGAATGGTTTGCGACTTATTTGTATAAATTACATTTGCAAATTTAATGAAACTATTATTGAATGATCATGATACAGCATAAATTCGGCTAATTTGTTAATTCGTTTGAGAGATACTATTCATTCGACATTAAAAACATTATTTGGATAATCGTGATGAGATACAGATTTCTTTCGCAGTTAAAGAACTATTAATGCTATTCAGTGCTGTTTTGCTAGTTATTCCTCAAAATGCGAATTTAGAGCAAAAGTAAAAAAAAATAATAATAATAATAAGTCACATACAGATTCCGAATTGAATTCAAGTTTGACAATATTATATCACTTACTGGTTAGTTATGTACGATTATGTGAAGCAATCTCTCTGTGTGATTAATTTAATATATTATGCAGGTCTGTAACAAGGTAAGTATTAGATATGAGAACGCCGCGAGTTACTGGATATGTAACGACCCTAATCCTACATCGAGCAATTGATGTTCATTTCATACGTAATATGAATACAACTTCAGTTAACATCTTGGGCCAAAATATCTGGACAATGCAATAGATATAATAATAGCAATGTTCAGTAATCAGTTGACCAGACAATCCAACATAATGATAGTGGACCAGACGAAACCAGAAGAATCCTTTTACCAGAGGAATAGTACCTTCCGTCATATAACAGCGATCGATTCGCGGAAGAATAAAGTCAAACTATTAAGATGTAGCAAAACACGCTTCTCCGATAGTAAGATTCCGTATACGACTAAAGTTAATCAGGTTTAAAGTCGTTTGCCGCGGTGTCCCTGACCCGACCTAGTATTCAACGCATTATGCTAGCCCGGCGAAATATCCTAATTTTTCAACTTATTAGTTTAATTGAAGTCCAAGGTTAGTTCTGATGGTCGGAATGCACGGCATTATCAACACAAATTAAATTATGAATTTATTATTTGCAACACGTTGTATCGCAGGTTTTTATAAAAAAAACTTCCAAAATTAGATTACAATTCGAGGAAATGAGAAAATGAATAAACTCGTTACCATCTTAATTGAACGATTTGGCCAATTTCATTTTAATTGAATTTATCAGAGCTTTCTCGAGTTACCTCTTACAGTCTCAAAAGAAGATTTCAATTATTATTACTCGTAATTAAAATGTTCGTCACCTTAGTGCCATATCACACTAGCGGATTGCGAGCGGTTTCAAAGCGGAGCGGGTGCGCAACGAACACGCCGCGGATGCGCAGCGAACACGCCGCGGACGCGCAACGGTTTCGCTGCGAATAGAAGCGTCAACGTCATTTTGTATACTCTCGCACAAAAGCCAGCCCTTGCCTAACTTCCATTCAATATTTCCATCGTTTCTGTAGCACTCCATTTTTTAACCGTACTGTGGAAATGCACTTACTTAACTAAATATGTAATAACAACTGAAGTTGTTGTAAAAGGTGCTATAAAATTGAATTACTAGGACTTTAGAATATAACATACATTCCAAAAGTATGTAACGACTGACCACTTGACCAGTATAATCTCTCCCATAGCAACGCATTTTATAAAGAGATTTTGTGAACCTAATTATGAGCAAAGTGATAGTGAGTTGCTGGTTGCTTGATAAAATTTTCTATTCACTGCTATTTATCTAATAATAAGATAGCCCTGTTTAAGTTAAGGAGCTTTAAAATTTATTTCACTAGTGAACTTTCATAATGAGCAATTAAGTTATCTGATTGCATTTCGAGTTTCGACCAAGATTTAATAGATAAAACAATACCCTAAACATTAACATGTTATGAAACTCGTAAAAAATAATGATCTCATAATTATTATACTATAACAAGTTATAAGAAACAACCAGCACGGATTCCATTTTGTTAATGAGTGTACATGACCGCGACGTAAACGTTGCGCATCTGCCACACGTCCGCAACGAATTCGCTGCGCATCCGCGGCGTGTTCGTTGCGCGCCCGCAACGTATTCGTTGCGCACCCGCTCCGCTTTGAAACCGCTCGCAATCCGCTAGTGTGATATGTCACTTAATGTTTCCTTGTTTTATACCTAATCATATCTCAAGAAATGTCTTAAATAAAAATAAAAATCTTGTGTGGTTTTATGAAACCACGGTAAAAGTGAAACTTTTTTTCACACTATAGACATTTAACTAAAAATTATCGTATTTGTACGATAATTATCGTACGTATCGTGCGACACGCGACATGCGCTACACAGACCAAAAAGTTTCACTTAAAAAAAAAAAATAGACCTATAACTTCCGAACGATGATGAATTATACACCCCATATTATAGATGCATTTTATACACTTTTTTTTAATTTAATTGATGATTGAAGATATTCAAATAAAATATTACTAGTAAAGTTTCACTTCAACAATAAAAACACATGAACAACATTCAACAACTATCGGCTTTCAAACGATTCTTTTCGCACAATTTATTACGTACGCGGATTTCAGTTATTTTCCTCGCTTTCATTATTTCGCTATACCCATATCGTATTTTGCAAAGAGGAAATTTCAAAACACTATAATCGTTGTGTTATACAATCGGACTGTAAACAGTATCGAATATGTCGAATCGATTATTGAGCTGTATATCGAGTTGAATATCGATTCCATAATCCAATTAGGGAATCTGTGGTCACGTGTTATAATCTGTGCTTGGTAATGCGTGGAAATTTTATATTTGCTTATTATGTTTTATTTTTAAATTCATGTGTGGGTGGTAAGCATGGTTAGATGAGAAATGGAACACGCACATCAGTTTATTTAGTAACTAGCTGTGCTCTGCGGTTCCACCCGCATTATTATTTTTTCGTTTTTCCAACTTTATTTATTGCTGCTTTATCCTATAATAATTTGTCGTAGCATTTATATATAACCTTCTTTGATAAACGGACTATCTGTCACATAAGTTTTACAATAACCATGTTACCGCATTTTATATTCCTACAATTTGTTTAAAACTCACTCTCATTGAAGTTTTGCAACCTTGATACATGCAACTAATTTTTATCGATGCATGTGGGTGATGTTATTTATATAACAATGTTGTTTATCTGAACATATGACCGGTTATTATTTTAAAAATAACTAGACCGACGTTACAGGTTATTTGAGCTTAAACCACAACCGCAGTCAAGATAAGGGCTTTAAACTAGTTTTGGGTATCTTAGAGCAGGAAGCTTGTTAGGCTTTTTTAGAACAAAATACAATCCGTTTTAGTAAGACGCTCGACCTTATTGCAACAAACACATAAACGGAAACCTTTTTTTAATTTAATTATGTACTGCGTTGCCCCTTTTGATTGCTATCCCTTTTCGAAGACTATTTGTTTCAATATTGCCTTGCTGTTCGCTACTGAGACGATTGGTTTTTTGCAACTACATTGATGTAACTACCAAAAAAAAACTTCATTTTGACTACAAACACCTACAGTTACAGGTACTGACCTAGTTTTGATGATAAAATAAATTCCTCGCAAAACTCAACTCACCTAGATCGAAAAACTTTTACCTAGTACATCCATACTGCATCCAATTAAAAATCGAACAAAACGAATATCCGAAGCTAACTCGTTAAAATTTTGCACACATGCAAGAGTAAAAGTTGTATTCCGTTCAATATTATATCGTTGTCAATACGGGCAGAAATTCCGATACCAATTATATAGATCTCATTGCATTGTTTACGAACAATCGCCCGATTGACCGTTACAAATTAACTTTCTACGTAAGGAAATAACGTAAAAGTGAACACGTAGCACGTTTAGCAATCAGAGCGAGCTGAAATTGGTCTGTTTACTTCCTAATTACTTATTTGCATTTATAATGTCGAAGGAGCCATAACAATTCTGTTTTGTGAATCTCACATTCACACATGCCTAATGCGAGAGTTACATCAAGTCTCTTGAGTACCCAAATTGAAAGAAAATTCTGTTCAACTAAATATGTCTCTGACAAAGTAATTGCATATCGGCACAATATCACTGAAAGCAGTACGATCTGGATAATGCAATGTGTTAAATTAAATAGTTTAGTACCAAAACATAGCAGATTATGTAAACAAAGGATTTATGATTCTACACAGGACATTTTTACGCGAACATAAAATTGATTTGGACCCTTTCAAAAACAGGTAACTACAAAAGAATGCTGTATTAAAATTCCGTCCCAGAGTATAATGGAAGCGCGGGGTTCGCAGTTTAATCACAACAGCCGCTGCAAATAGTTTCAAAGGCTTGCAATTAAGAGCGAAGTTTCATTTTAGGTTACCAAACTCACGTTTTTGGGTATTTCGTTAACAACGTAACCCATTTTGACAACAAATATGTGAAAATGCCGTAAGAGTCAAAATTGCGCTTTATTTTGAACCCAGCAACCAGACCGATTTTTTTTTTCTGAAACTGAAAATAAGCGAATTTAAATTACAACGCAATTACAATGTCTTATTATCTGACGCTATGAATAGACGAACTTTATGAAAAAGGCTTTTAATTTGGAAGAAAATTGTACATCATTAGTGGAATAGAAAATAATACAATTCATAAGAAAATTATTTTTTTGATCATTATCTCGAAAATTTCGTAGGCGCGCTCGGAGCAAAATACACAAAAATATTTAATTATCTCAAATACCTATAAAATTATTGTCAAATATTATTTCAGGAATGCAGCGTTCAATAAATATTTACCAGGAATGTACGTAGGATGGACCTTCAACCAACCCGAGTACCTTTGACGGCACTCGTATCATGTTGATCTCAGGTTTTTGAGATAAGCTTCTTTTCTAGTGCCCTTGTTACGCCCACAGGCATTTTGACATACTTTGGCCAAAGATACGAAGAATGAGATAGTTCTTATGAGCAGAAGCGAAATTTAATCTAGATCAGCAGAAATTAACCCTTAAATTGTCACCCCTAGATAACTTGTGTTTATAATGTCCAAATTTGGTGGATGTATTGGAATTAGGATAGAAAAGAGGAAAATGAAAAAAAAATTCAAAATTTTAATTTTTTTCTATTGTTTTCGCTATATCACATAAAACGGACATTGCCAATTATATGTACATGTTCGAACCGTCACATATAACGGACATTGCACATTATTCCTGCAACCGTGGTACATGAATACAATGGACATTTTCAACTCTGTAATTCAAAATTATTATCAAATTATAATTATGGACGATCTAGAATAAGCTTTTCAAACATCTGTCTTAAAATGTTGGTTAAAACTTTAACGATATCGTTAAAAATAATGGATTTTAAAAAACGACACTACCAAAAATCACAGCCTAAGAATATGCTAAGAATTAGAATAGAAATAGTATTACATATCCTGCGAACTCATCTAATACACCAAGATAGCCCTCTTCCCATTTCTTATATTGTACAGATTGAAATGTGTTTGCTTCATCGTATGCAAAGGAGTGGTATACCATGCCTGAAGTACCAAAACGAACAGGAAATTTAAATCGCTTTTTTTGGATTCTTTGGCATATAATATATCCATTTGCTGCCAGTTTTTTTTTAATTTGTAAGGTATTATTATTTAAATTTTCAAACATTGGGTGGTATTTCTGGTAAGTAACATGATGCTGTGACTGAAGAACTACTGAGAAGTAGGGAAGATTCATCTCGCACCTCATGTTAGGCTGTAATTCTGCAGCAATAATATTTTGTTGGTGGTAAAAATTCTGACTTTTTGGGTCTTCATTGTGTCTCAAATCAATATGTCGTATAATTCCGAAGGTATGTTGCTGGGGGTAAATGATTGACACTATTATCATATCCTGTAGGTCTACATTTCCTTCGAAATCGACATCTCAACTCAACGCCAGACTCTTCAACTTCCGCCAGATGTAGTTAGGGGATTTTTTATTGATTGCCAAGTCATGCTCCTGTAAAATATAATAAAAATAGAGAAAAATATATCAAAATGATTCCGTTGCAAATGGAGGGCCTTATTGGCAACGTCCGTTACATAGGACATGTGAAGAATACCCTAGTATATACTCCAAGTTGTCAACGTCCGTTTTATGGGACATCGTATATAAACTAATATTTTTATACCAAATATTGTAAAATATGTAAAAATTATGTCAAAATACTGTACTTACAATCGTATTCTAACTAATAATATAACATTATAAGCAAAATAGCCAAAATACTTACAGTTATTATCAATTTTATCAGAAGAGTCAAGAGATCCGTTTTTTGCAATTTTCAAATGGTCACCATCCGCGACTGTACATGGTTTTGGTAAAAAAACCTGCATGTACGCGAAGGACATAGCTAGTCCCTTCCCAATATACCAATTAGCGAAGCTTAGGTCTGCCATAACAGCGCCAGCATGTGTGTAAATACTATGTCCTTTAAAACGGACGAAATCAATTTAAGGGTTAACGAAGTATATTTATAATTCCTTGGGTTTCGTTGGCTCGATTACATCTTTATGTAGTAAATAAAATAAACTTCGAATACCTATCTTATTGGTGTTTTGATAATATCCAGTGTGTGTGTGTAATCTAAGAATTTCGATTATTCTTGTTCAAATTCAACTTGATGAAATAGTAAATGTAAACAAACCGATACATTCAAAACAAACACATCAGGCAAATGGCAATCTATGCATCGAATACTCGTTAGCATATTGGTACCTACTGGTGCTGTTCTTATTGTCCCATGAACCATCGATGTTTTGTAAAGTTGCAGGGGTTATGCCTCACCACATCGCCTCTGCAGAATTCTTACAACTTTTGAAATCCGCAAATTGTCGCAACATGAGAACAATAATTCCCACGCCGCACTTTCCATTTCATTGCGGCCAGCGGCGGAGACAATCAAGAATACATTAAAGAAAGAAATGTATGCCGAATAAGTGTGCCAATGTGTCGGTACTGAACAGCCCGTATCCTAGTATTGCTTAAGAATATTAATAAGGAAAATCGGAGCTAAGCGCATAACCTTATTTTTGAGTAAACTAGATCCAATTGTTACGCAAACAACCAACAATTATAATTAACATAAAGTACCTGCAATTACGCTGACGTAAAATTTTCAAGCGTGGATGTTAGAACGGCCGTACACGGGCAGCTCGAGCAGTTAACGGCTAAGCGACGTACACGAACTGCTCGAGCGGTCGGTCGTTGACTGCTCGATCTGTCCCTACCAACCACGCAGTTGACGGCTTGAAGCGGTCGCTTCTGCTCGAGCAGTCACGTGTACGGCAGTGAATGAATATCTATAGTTCACCGCGCGGTCGCGGCTTCAAGCCGTCGGTCTCAACTGCTTGAAGCAGTCCGTGTCCGGCCGCCCTTAATGTTCGATTTAAATGTGTATTTTGAACAATATGCTTTTTGTAATTGCCTTCATTCAATTTAAAATGAGCGTTTCAACCATTGGAGGCAAACGACCCGGCACATCATAATAACGTATGATGAGGTACTGGAAGATTATCCACAAATACAAGAATATATTCACAGTACCTACAGTTCAATTTTCATACGAGAATATGGAAACGTGAAAACATAATCGACATTGAAGCCAATATTCTGTAGACAGTTTTGCATAAAGCATGGACCACTTAAAAACAAAACATTTTGACACCTTGACCAACCAGCGAATTAGAGCAGCAGAGATGCATACTGTTTTGAAACTTTAAAATATTTCATAAGCATAATCGCTTACGTAAAACAAAACCGTGGTTTCTATAAATAAAGAAGTTATAGCTCGATAGGAAAACAATAGATTTTTCTACCATTTACTAGATTGATAAATATATCACTCAATTGCATTACTGAAAACGATTTAGAATCATCGAACCGTTACAAACGTGGCTGGTAATAATTGAACGCTTTAATAGTTTTCACTCAGTATGGATAACACGAACTGAAATAGCTAGTTGAATAAAATATTATTATTTGAATGCAAATCATAGTGAATATCCAGATTTGTCCTGACCAAGTGAACATTTAAGTGTCAGAACACTTGGTAACGAAGGTTCGGAGTGAAACTAATTAATGTTAAATGATTTCGATGAAATAGATGAGGGAATAAAACAGAAGCAAACATTTTGTGGACATTCTTATATATTTAATGAATTTAATGTTGGTTCTAGGATAGCTTGTTCTGCGAAAAAGTAAATTCATATTTTAACTAGAACATGGTCATGGGTTATAACTTATAATAGCGGTAGTGCAAGGACATTAATATCTTAGAAATTAACAAAATCCGTGATAAAGCTTTTCTCGTTTTCGTACCACTAAGAGGTTTGGCCTCTTTTCCTTAAAGATGGCGGTTGTTATGGAAAAATATTGACGCTGGAGAGCTATTCATAGGAAAAGGGTTCGCAGCCCTTAATTAAGCCTGTACTATTTCATGAAAACATTTACGTTTTGTGTGCGGAACCCAGCAAATAGCACAAACGCCTAAGCACCTTTCACACCCTATTCAAGGTGACCTTTTCGTCATGTAGATGCCGCAAGCTATAGGCACTTAATTACCAGCGCTGTTTCTAGCCTTGTTCGCTTCATCGGGCCTGTCATGGACGTACAATGAACGCGGAGATTTATCTAACGTAATATTTTCGGTCGCTTTTCTTAGTACTGACCCATTTGTTTGTGGTAACGTTCGAGCGTTACTGTGAATTCATTTTCACATAAGCCTAAGCCACCAGAGCGTGTATCGGTTCCTATATGAATACCTTTTCCGTATTCATATCTTTTTTACCCACATCCTTATTCATTGAATTTGACCTAATTCATACTGAATACTTCCAGTAGAATTAAATATGAATTCTATGTGGATAAAGAATTTGGTCATCTTCATAACTACAAGTATTTTTTGAAGCATGTTCGATTTACTTTAAAATAATGAACAGGTACGTAAATTTTACTGAAGCTAACGAAAAGTGGAAGATTGGAAAAATATATAACAAAATTAATAGCCACTTATTCAAAACGCCTTAAAATTTCATTAAGGATGCAGTCATGAACCATAAACCATCATCAATCATCATAAATACGTATTTTGCAATAAAACTGCATCTCATTTGAATGAGCTCTGAAAATGGCTTTTTAACTACAAACAATACGGTTGATTACTCCCTCGAGATGAACTACCATTGTGGCGGCAGAGACGTTATGTAATAGATAGGTTCAGACCAACCACAGCACTAATGACAGGGTAATCCAGTGGCGACGCTAAAGTATACCTTTAATGACACTAATCCAGCCGATTGGAGGTCAGTGTACGACGGAGTAACAATCGATTTGAAACGTTATCCAAGGACATAATTATGAGGAAAGTATAAAATGTGCCAAGTTCGAAAGAATCTGGGGTTATCGTTGCAATTTAAATAAATTCCTGTAATGCTATACAGGTGTGTGTAATCACACAACGCTTAAGTAAAAAAAATAGTTCAAATTATAAATAACCTTAGAGGTTTCTACGATGCGATAATCTGTTAACCTGTTATGTTTCCCAATTATTTTATTTTTATGATCTAGTCTGTTTCTTACTAACGCTGGTTGCAGAGCTTGACCGACCATCAGGGCGTACGTCAGTCGCGCTTGTCATATGTATGGAAATTCATAAAACCGTTCATAGCTAGACCGACCATACGCACGCGTATAATTGGCATGCGCATTAGTGTCATAGTCATACAATTGTTGATGCGTATCGTTAGGACCGACGGTACGCACTGACGGTCGGTCAAGCTCTGCAACCAGCCTTATTTCATCTACCTTCTGAATCTAAAGATTTGTTAGAGTAACATTATTTTCATAAATAAACTGAATACTATCGTACGTGGCGTTCACACTAACATAATGATTGCTATTAATTGATTACGTAAAGTTATGTACATCGCGTGTGACGAGTCCGTTAGCTGCATCGGCTATCGGTGTGAAATCTTTCTACAAATCATATCAGGTAATTACGATACATTCATTATGCGCCGATTATGATGGTACATTGTTTTTGTCCTTATTTGTTTATTTTTCTAGTCGTCATTATACTTCCTTAATGCTCGTATAAAAACGTATAACTAGAAGTTATTTCTGTCTATTTAACCCAAATGTGCGTTTATTTATTTATTTGCACTGAATAATTATATGACTTTCCTGTTGTTCCTTTATTCCAGTAAGAAAAAAAACAGCGGAATACTGAACACAACCGTAGCTAAGTTTACTGGGGTAACTAAAGCACATAGCGTGGCAATTAACTTTGAGGATGCTCCTACATGCGAGATCTAATCAAACATATAAGGAACATTAGCAGATATGACACCAGCGAACGACAGTAATTCTGAAGAAACTTCCACGATGAAGAATTAATGTCGAAAACGCAAGAAATATGACATCCGCGCTCGGAAAACATTTGATTAAAGTCATTTATGGAAGATTATCCTTCATATATTTCCTGACTTTTTCCACATGGGGTAAAAGGCAGGCTGGTACAAGTGTGACATGAGTATTATTTTCCGTATTTCATTTCAACATCAACAAAATATTAAGACTAAGGTTAAATAATATTGCTACAAGAATACGCAATAGATGTGCGTTTTCATGTTCTTGTATATTGTAATCAATGTTAATTCGTAATTTTTATACATTACCTAATATCATAGTGATGCGAAACTTACTATGTGTGTGTCTATTGCGTTTTCACACCCTGACTGCTGAATGGATTTAAAATAATCTATACTAATATTATAAAGCTAAAGAGTTTGTTTGTTTGTTTGAACGAGCTAATCTCAGGAACTACTCCGATTGTCCGTCCGGTTTGAAATATTCTTTCGGTGTTAGATTGCCCATTTATCGAGGAAAGCTATAGGCATATCATACAGGAGCGGAACCACGCGGGTGAAAACGCGAAGCGCAGCTATAGTTGTAATATATACAGAAAGAGCATAGGCTCTTGAAGAGGATTGTCACGACTAAACGATAATAAAACTTGAAAGCTGTGAAAGAGGCGCTGGAAATTCTATTGAGGAATAAATTGAATCACACCTTAAGTGCAAAGTTAACGTAGAAGGGATAAAGGTAGTTTTGTATAAGTCTTATTACTGAATAGTGTGAAAAATTTTATCCAAAGAAGAAGTCGCGTGAGTAATTCTAACGTATTCTTAACTCCGACCTTTACAAGGCAAGGGTAAAAAATTCAGACCTTTAATTTGAAAAGCGCAGTACTAGTTGATTTCTTATCAGGATTAACACTAGTTATCGTTGTCCATTGTGCAAAACAAAGGCTTAATTAAATGCTATCGAGTCATTAGCAGATAAGTGATAATTTCAATGGAGGCAGATAAAACTGTTCACACGTTATCATGCTTGTGCGAATACTGTAATGCCTGAATTGTGTGGGTTGCAATACTTTATTTTCCTGTACGATGTTGGTAAAATTGTAGTAGATTTTAACAAAATATTATTGATATGGACCATGTTTATCGGAACTGTGTACTATTCTTTTGAAAACATACATTATCTACGGCTACTTTTCATAATTTAAAACAATATTTCAATATAAGAGAAATTAATATGAGCTGAAGGAAATCTAGGCTATACAAATCTCAATGCTAACCTTTTTAAGTAAGATGACATAACGTAATGGCACCGAATACCGACCACTGATTGATACGGCTAAATGAATCCTTTAAAAGATAAATTAAATACTCTAGAGGTCATAAGAAAAAATGATATTATGAAAGATTACGAACTTATATTTTAAAATATGCACATAATTGTATTTCATAATGGCTTTTTATTACCTAAATTTGGATTTTAACTGTCACGACTGGAAATTAACTGAAAGCACCATTTTCCGACCGACTGAGTACAAATACACGTGTTTCCGACCACTGAGTAGCTAGATTCCGACCAGTCAAATATTTTCTACTAAAATCAACTTTATGATAATAGAAATACAATGGAAATTCGTAAAAACCCGTTTCGTCTTTTCACTGCATCACGCGTGGACCGATTTCGATAATTCTTTTTTTATTATATTACTTGAAGTACGAGGATGGTTCTTATGGAGAGATATTTTAAATATGTACCACGGGCGAAGCCGGGGCGGACCGCTAGTTTTAAATAATATTTGAGCATTTATTATAATAACAAAAACTAACTCTATGTTAGACTGTAGTAATTTAAAATTACATTTACTCAAACTCAAACTCATAAAATGCCTCACTGGTCATCCACACTAAATTAGAATGTCCCATTGACTACTTTGCCCAATTCTAAAATCCATTTCACCAAAAGTATTATTTCAGCTAATGAGAATACTTCAGCCTCTTTTTTATCACTCATGATGATGACCTGAAATAAACGCATGCAATTTCACTCAAGCACAGCGCAAGCAAAAGCAACCCAGTTGGACGGAAACAGGGAAATATATCGCACCTAGATTCCGACCAAACCTAAAATTGCGTAATAAAGCCTCTAAAGTCTAAACCGAAATTGATATTCATTTTTAGTTCATTTCTATTTCATATGTACACTTATAAAGATCTCACAATTTCGTAGTTATGCAATTATGTGTCATAAACGTAAAATATAGGGGTTTTAAACCAGACCGGTCTTTGTAAATGAATAACGAAAAAATCAAAAAAGAGTGTCAGTTAAAACGTATATTACAAATAATCCATTAAAGTTAGCATTGGTCGCATACAGGTGTAGTATATAAGCATAGCCTTTAGAATAAATAACTTAATACGAAACCTCCACAAAACAACAGGCATAATAGATAATTACCTTCTTTTACAAAGTGCGAAATTCCGTTTACCGACCGATTCGGTCGGATTTCGGAATGTTGGTATTTTGAAAAGCTCCTCATTCCGTCCATAATTATTTGTCCAAAAAAACCTATAAAAACACGCTATCTTTGCATGTATATTTTAAAATTAATAATTTAAAACACCAATAAAACGTTCAAAGTAAAGTAATCACAAACTTACCAGAGTATTTAGCGTAAAAATCCAAATGTTTATTTTCACCGTTTTATGTTTTTTTCGCATTCAATTCAATACAAACTACACCCTCGCCTAGCTTTTCTTGGATTGACGAAATGTCGGTTAAAATTTGAAACCCAATTTTGGACAGATGACGTACGATAAGTGATTGAATCGAAAGCCTTCAGTTTCACGAGTGTCGCGCGTATTTTAAACGTTTTATCAAATAAAAATCAAAATGGTCGGATAGAGGAGGCTAGTCGGAAACCGGTGCCGTTACGTTATTATATAAATGCAAATACGTCGTCTATGTGCAAGGGTAATCCAATTACTGTTTAAAAACATCAATACTAATATTATAAAGCTGAAGAGTTTATTTGGCGCGAATCTCGGGAACTACTAGTCGGATTTGAAAAATTCTTTCGGTGTTAAGATAGCCCGTTTATCGAAGAAGGCTATATATCATCACGCTAAGACCAACAGGAGCGGAGTACTGCGGGTAAAACTGCAGAGCGAAACTAGTATAAAATATAACAAAATAAAATACTAACAAGCTTCCAACACTTTGGTCGCTATATTGAATGAGAAAGAAGCGAAACGGGGCTGAAAGTTTTCGTGGCCTGGAATAAATTTTACCTAAACGTAATAGACTTTAATTCTTCAGCTCTTAATTTATGAACAATTTTCTGAAGAAGGTTCATAAAATGTGATGGTTTGCGTTTGTACATGATTTATAAAAAATAATGTTTTGTTGTTTTACATACAAATTGGAGTTGTCAATATTTTGGAAAGAAAAATATTGCGTCTCGTCGATAATAATTCATGTATCTAGTTCATTATTCATCATTTTGTAAATATGGAAGCGTAGGTATATGTAAGAAAAGGTAAAAACGTGTTTGTTAAATTAAGGAACACGTTAATAAACATAACAGACAAAATAAACTATCCAAAACTGGAAATAAAATGTCATATTGTTTACTTTCATTGAACTTGAAGGTCTTAAAGTATTAACAAAATAATATAAACAGGATTACGCTAACGAGCAATTGTAATCTCTACGCTCACGGTCAATCACTTATTTAATTTAAAAGTTACTTTTAATAGGACTACGCAATAAACTTATTACTTACAGTGAACATCCAATTAATACTGAATCGAGGTAAGGTAAAGAAGATAGACTCGTGTAATATATTATCGGTAGATCAAATATAGTCAAATCTATACTAATATTATAAAGCCGATGAGTTTTTTTGCTTGAACGTGCTAATCTCAGAAACTACTGGTCTGATTTGAAAAATTCTTTCGGTGTTAGATTAGATTGGACCAACAGGAGCGGAGCAAACTGTGTAAAACTCCGGGGCACGGCTATAGTTTAAGATATAATTGCCCCAGCCCCCAATATAATGAGCATTCAAAATATTACTCTATTAGCATTTTCTATTCATATATTTTTATTCCACAAATCAATAGGAAAATATAAAAGATTCATTCATAAGAAGCAGCCAATTTAGTCGTGAATCGTGATTAAATACGTTATTGAAATATAAATGAAAACGTTTTGATACGCAATTCCCATCTTTAGAATTTTATATATTCTGTGTTTTCTTGTTTGATTTTACGCGAGTTATTCAGCAATTAAAGACTTAATGTATTCTAAACATTATGTATGGACATTTAGAGCATTTAACATCAAATGTGGTCACAGGGGAGTCTAGAGTGTCTGATTCAATGTTTGTGTTAATAAATCAAACCCATTAAACCTCAATTAAACTAAAATACTCCGTAAATAGGACACCTGTACACTGTACAGGCATTTGTGCTGCGTAATAAAACCTAGGAAACCGGTACGTAGGAGGCTGGGATCAAGGACCCTAAATGCACTCAACGCGCGGAGACCTGAATCCAGAAAGAAATACATTCCTACTTTTCAACCGACTTCGAAAAAGGAGGAGGTTCTCAATTCGACTGTTTTGACGGTTTGTGCTTTTTTATTATGTTTAATTTGATTCAGATAATTTGAAAGTGGTTTAGTTTTTTATTAAAAAAGAGCGTGTGTGCCGAGCATACGTGTCAGATGTGAAACTTCTTTGGCAAGATAGAAAATCATCTGCTTAATCCACGACGTGACAATATTGCCATAACGCAACCTTGAAATTTTACTCTCAACGCGCTGAAAGAAGAAAAATTCCTAACATTCATAACCGCCTGAATGAAAATTAAACGTCTTCACAACACAATCGGCTTTTATATCAATGTACCCGCAAGAACAAATTCCGATACAATACAAACAAACAAATTAGGCAAGTTAAATAACATCAGCTGATAAATACGAAAGTTGAATGAGGGTAGGTACATTTGTAACAGAAACAAGCCAAAACTTTCAAGTTCCGTGTGTAAATTTATCAATTTGTATTTTGTTGCCTTGTCATTCGGTTTTAGATTTGATTTATTGTGTATTAATTTGTTAGTTTAAGCAACAGTAGGTTCAGTCATAAAATAGATGGGTGATCTATTTTTTTGCAGTTGGTCTTTAGTTTATTTGTGCAGAACCCTTGATATCGATTCCGACCCACACTTGACCAATATTTGAGTTAAATTATTACCAAAAATTGTAAAACAAACAAAAAGTTTAAATGTACAGTTAAGATATAAAAGTCAGTTGAATTTTTATTTATTCATGTAGAATTAAGAGGATGCTATTCTGGAATGATAGATATTCAATAAACACATAAATATTTCAGCATGGCACTTTACATAAAACTATATTTATTCACAAGGTTAGTTTGAGTATTTGCAAATGTATGCATAGAAACTTCTTCAATGTATAACTATTATAAGATGGAGGCATACCAAACTAATTTTTGCAAACTCAACGAGATCAATTATGATATGTACCATGATAATATTTAAGACAAAAGATATTTCAAATTAGAATCAAATTGGAATCTTTTTAACGTTCAGATTTCTCTATATATTATTTTTATAAAGGCTAAGGCAAATTAATAAATTATTAAAATTACTTAATATTCATGCCTGCCCCTTAAACAATATGAGCACATTTTGTATGTGTGTGCTAGTCCTTAATAAATTAACTATCCAACATATTGTTTTTATACTACATATTATAACAAATACATTAAGAAGCAAACCATAACATTCCCAATATTATCTATAGTCTATACTAATATTATAAAGCTGAAGAGTTTGTTTGTTTGTTTGAACGAGCTACTACTACTAAATACTAAATTCTTAGTTTAAGATAGCCTATTTATTGAGGAAGGGTATAAGGCTATATATCATCACGCTTGGATAAACAGGAGTGGGGCCACGAAGGTGAAACCACGCGGCACAGCTAGTTAAAAATACAGCCAGGGGCCGACAACACTATTTCTTACTCATATTACTTGTATGTGTATAAGCAGGATAGATATCTGTCATACAATATAATTATGATGGGTCAAAGTGTAGGAATTTGGATGCTATGGCAACAGAACTTAGCATCAGAGTGCATTTTAAATTTTTCATACTGCAATAATTAATATATCTTATATCATTTATTGCTTTCTGTGAATGAGTTTATTTTTGCTGCATTTTAAAATTACTTATTTGTTTTATTTAGGTACAGGTTAATTATAAGTAGAATATTTATTTTCTAAAAGTAAAAAATGGAGTAAAACCTACTGAAAGTTATTGTTGGAAATAATAAAGGATTTTTAATTAAAATTAAATGTATTGTACTTGTTCATAATTCATATTGGACCTTGATTAATTTTATTAGGACGAAAACGCAAAATACGTTCTTTGTTTTTTACCTCATAGTTCGTCTACGAAAACGAGAATTAGTTGACCAAATTGAATCTAAGTTTTGAATAATATTTTTAAAATTTAAATAATAGGAGTATTGATAAGATATGATTATAATTCAGTATAAAATAAATAAATTTATAAGTACATACCAAAATTACAACTCCCACGCCAGTTTTGACCATTAAACTTTTCACTATTTTTATTATAGAATACACTTTTTACTTACGATTAAAACAAGGTGGTTTAACACGTTTATATTAGCTTTTTTTATTCAATGTTCACCGAATAATATACAAAATGATACACAAACGGTCCTATTCACTGTTGTTTGATTTTTTGACACAAAAGCATTAATTCATTGTTGACAGTGACAAAATTATAGTGTGAAGTTGATAACCAATATCTGTCAATGTCTATAATATATACACTTCTCATGTTTTAATTGAAAGTTAATAATAACTGTTTTTAATTTTAATTAATGTTTAGTATAAAAATTTTAAATTATTTTAATGTATTTAAATAAGCATATTAATTTTTTTTCAGTAATATTATTTTCTATCCGTAGTGACATCTATTGAAAATGTTGTAAACTATCAAAGTTACCTTAGTTAGCCTAGTGATTGAAGATGGCGCTATAACTAATAGTTTATTATTTTAATTTAAATATACTTTACAAAATACGTCTTTACAGTTTAACCCGTAATAACTAAGCCCCCGGAATCACAGACACAATAGAAAATCTATTTGTCGTGGCCCGATCGGGCCGCTCGGGGCTCAATGGGTTAAAAATAACCTACATAAAATATATAATATTATTATAATGACGTGACATATTGTGTAAAACATAATTTAATGTTACGTAGTTATTGCGTAGTTAACACTTAAAATAGTCTTCACTATGTCCGAAGAAGGATACAATTATTAATAATCATCATAATCTTTTTTTTTTCCTTGCGCAAACTTTTGATGATCGACTTTTGCTTTTCTGTGTCTTTATTTTCTGAATCTGACATCTCATTCTCATAGCTCGCATCCAAATCAACTCCAAGATCATGAGCTATGATTAATTTAATAGGTACTTTACATTAGAACGATGCATATTGATGCATATTAAGTATTAACGCTATTGATTATTCTACTCGGATTTTGGCTTCAAGAACAACTTAACATTCATAAATAAAACGTATTTTAGTTACTAAGCAACGAAAAACTTACGCAAATAGCAATTGTGAATACGCGCCCTTACGCGTCATAAATTACCTATATAGCTCATATAGGTACCTACCTATATTTGTTTGAGAAGGGACACTAGCACAATATTGTAAGTAGTTTACTGTGTATTGTGATTTTGCTTAGAATTAGGTTTTATCGATAAAACTTCACACTGCGCGTGTTTGCAGTAGGTACCTCTCCTACGTTACGATCTACCTACGTGTTATGCCTCTGACTAAAATAATACCTAACACATCGATATTATGAACATGAGATATTATTATATCAACCATAGATAATTGAGTCGATACATATCAAACTCCGGTATGTCCATTCTAACAGAAATGTGGGAATCGAGGTATTTTTAATAACTTAAAAAATCAATATGTTTGGACCTTTATAATTTATGACGGATATAATTTAATACATTAGAATTATTTTTACGAAGAAAAAGAAATGTATTACTTGATGATTATGCCACAAAATTAGATTTAAATCTGGACATACAGGCGTTTGATATGTACCAGCAAAACTTACCGGGTTTTGAAAAACATCGTCTTGGACTTACAGGAATTTGAAAAATCTCTAATGGACTTACAGGGATTTGATAGAACTCAGTTTTGGGACGTACTGAGGTGGTGGAAATGGGTAGATAGTTCGTCGCGTTGTAAGTATTGGACGTTAAAATAAAATATGTAAATTAAAAGATACAAATTATTATTATTTTTAACCTTTATCATCCCACTGCTGGGCAAAGAGAGGGGTCAATAAATCAAAACGGTTGAAAAAATCTCAGTACGGCCCTGGGCTTCATGGCTGGGAATAACTACTGTGCGTGTGCTGTGCGTCAAGTTTCATTTATCTTTTAGCTGTTTTCTGAGCCTTGTCTGTTTTAGCTTTTGCTATATATGATTTATAAGCATTGGTAACACGTGTTAGCTTCAACAAAATTGAGAGAAATGGCAGCCATTTTAGTGCCATACTGCGCTGTGATTGGTCGAAATGGACTTACCTGAGTTTGATAAACCACTGTCGACGGACATACCGGAGTTTGAAAAAAAAACATTTACTTTAAACCTTATTTTAATAAAGATACGATTGACTTACCTAACTTTGAAAAGTACAGACTTGTTTAGTTTTACAATTCAAAATTGGCGCCATTGTTATCTCAATAATTTTGGCAGGGAGTGGACTTACCGGAGTTTGATATGTATCGACTCAATTATGAGATTATTTTTCAAAAATATAAAAAAGTATTTAGTTAGGTAAAATCTATAAATCAATATCTTATAAAATAAAAATATGAATGGTAAATAGGTATATGGTTATGATATCGTTATTAAAACTGTAAACTAAATTGGCATCATACAAAAGTTTTTATGAGTTTTTATGAAAGCCTGTAAAATCTTCGAGCTTTATATGATTTGAATGTTCTCTATTTGACCCCAGGAGCGTTTAATAGTAGTTTTATATGATTTACGTTTTAATTATTTTATGCAATGTGTTGAATGCAGGATCACAATCCATTAAATATTATTAAGCTGCAGAGAATAGAGATTGTTGACATTTTGTTGTTTCTAGGAACTAGGAAGGCACAAACATCACGCTAAAACTATAGGTCTCGCAAATGTGAGAAAATATTGCTTTTGAGAGAAGAGTGCTCGCAGTGCAGACAAAGTTGCGTGGGTCAGCTAGTTTAAAATAATTCTGTAATAGATAAAGGTCTTGGTTTTGTTTTTAACTGGTAGGTATATAATTTTGTTAGTTATTTAGGTAGTCTTTTATTATTATAGTCATAAGAATAATATATGATCATAATATTTGCGTGACTGTCTCTACCGTGTGAGGGCGAGTATAGCTTTTTATGCATGAGCTTCAGAACTCATAATATGGAAATCATATACGTAAATAGAGGGAAAATGTGTATAATCCACAAGAGTCAACGAACTTTTCAAGTAGGTATATGACTTAAAACCATGTTAAAACAGTTAAATTTGAATTAAAATCGTTAATTATTTTGACATTATCTATCATTACTTTAAATGTAGCATTTATAATAAGTTATTTGTAGGATAGAACAATACCTATGTTATAGGTATAGCTAATAATTATACGGTTTGACAATAGGTACCTAGTTGTTCTAGCAGTTGCGAAATTAGTTTTTAATGATCGTCTAAAAACATTGTTATACTTATATCGCATGTTTCTATTGCGTGTAACGTTTGACAAATAACATAAATAAATTGTTTTGTTAAACTTTACTAAACGTCTTCAAAATAGTTTCTACAAGGTTTCTACATTAACAATGTTTTAACAGCTAATACTAGTTTTGTATCTAGTTTATAAAATTCATGAAATAAAGTTATACCTACCAACTTTGTAAATAAGTAAAGTTTAAATCAGAATCTGCGCACTGGAAACGTGTTTTTCGGTTCAGTAACGATGTTAAACCAATCCAATCATACTACTGCATTTCAATAATCTTTTTATTAATTAGAAATTAAACATCCATCAATTATTTTGTTTGTTTATTACAATTTAACTAAGAAGCTACTAGGTATTATTAAAAATTGGTTGTCTGTAAAGTCGGTTTACTGACGATAGTTGAACGTGACAACGATTGTGCTTCTTTGTCGCTCGTTCCGCGCTCTCGCTTGCACTGGAACGCCTCAGAGCGAGGTAACGCCGCATGAGTCATGTTTTTTCGGGCGTGCAGCCGGCTCTTTCGAATTATAAGACGTTGTCACGTCAAAAAAAATATTTTAACATATTTGCTCTCTCTATCTTTACCGAGTAACTTTTTGTTCCCAGGTCAATCCGGCTACCCGGGCAAAGCCAATAATTGGTACCTAGTCATCTATACATTAATTAATTATTTATGTATGAGTACTTACTATGGCACATATTCTACGGTATATCATTAAGTCAATACCCGTCTTACCCCGGTTCACTGATGGTACCTCGCACCACCATCGTAGGCGATAGTTACCCAGCTTAATTGAACAACGAAATTGTTCTAACTTGCTAGATTGCCTAGGTAATTGCCTGATTAAAGGCCTTGGAAATCTAGAATACAATCTGCACTAAGAATATACAACATAGGAGATGATTTTTTTCTCTATGGTTTCAAGCTAAATAACACTTGTCTGTATAATAACTACTGTTTCTTTTATGTTTTATTTTTAAAGTGAAACTTCTATAACGGAGTTGGAAAAAAATTTAGTGTAACATTTTTTCGTTACGCGTGACATTTTTCCGTTACGCGCCATCTTTTTCTTATCCCTACTGCGCCTTCTTCGATGTATTTCTGTAAAGTTGCATATAGTAAATTATTTTTTTTTAAAATAAGGTCATAAAGAAGTTTCACTTCTTACGTGTGTACGAAAAACTCTACCTTCAGCGATTCTCTTTTATTAATATTTGAGGTATCTATTATATTATCTAACTCTTTGCATTTATTTCAGTACAAATAATTAATTATAAGTTCACAGGTGCCTAAACTAGGTAAACACTCGCACACAAATAGAAAAATTGTCCAATTTGGTGCTTTCTTTCGGTATTTATACCTGTGTTATTTATTAGATAGATATCCACAGATAATGACAGACAAAAAACAAAAGCAAATCAGCATGGCTGCCAGCGCTATCGCCCTGAAGGGAGTACGTATGTTCCTCAAAGCAGGGCGAGCTGCTGTGGACCGGAGCGCGTCTCCAATAAAGAGGAAGACCAAACCCGTGGTACCTGTGAACAAGATACCGAAAGCGAGCCTAGATGTACTGTTGCGGACTACAAGGTTTAATAGGTAAGATTCTTCGTTTCTATTCAAACTCAAATATTTATTTAATCAATGAGACATCCTCTGGAAGCACTTTTAAACCATCCTAACATAGATTTACCATTTTCCTGGTCAATTATTTTTTAATCGCCTTCAAATTAAGGAGGAGCTTTTCAATAGGCATGGATGAATGGAAATCAAGTAGACATTAGAGATCCTGGGTGCGTAGCCTGTGTAAATATATCGACATTAGTTGCAGAAAGCTCATCATATTATGTCTGAATCAAGGCCTGTGCCATTGCAAATAATTGTAAAGAAAATTTGGACAGTGAATTGAAACATTACATTTTAAATTGAAGAGTAACTAAGACTCCGTTATAAAAATACTAGCTTTCCGTCCGCGGCTTCGCCCGCTTTTTCTTAAACCTAATAAATTATACAAAAACGGAAAACCTTGCTCGAGAACCATTCTATCTATTAAAAAAAAAAACATCAAAATCCATTGTGTTGTATTTAAGATTTAAGCATACAAAGGGACAGAAAAAGCGACTTTATTTTATATTATGTACCTAGTGATGATGAAATACCTACCACACCCGTCCAAAAAATTTTCCTTCGTATTTCTTAGTAGAAACAAACCTTCATAACCAGTAAACAATAATAATTCTGTCATTTCTCAAGCTTATAATTTAGTTCCGCTATCCTATTTACCACAGAAATCAGGTCAACTATTGTACCACTACGCACGACTACCAGATCGAAATTTCCTATCGTTATGAATGAACCAGCCTATTCGTAGATTTTCGTTCACTGTTTACCCCATAACAGTTGAATATAGACCCTCCATAAGAGCGGACGTGTTTCTGTAATAATTAATAAATAATTTATAATACCTATAATATAATGCCTCATCGGAAGTTGAAAGAAAAAACTCTTGATATGTTGTTTCGAAGCACACATTTTAGCAAGTGAGTTTATTAATAAAAATGAAAATAAGACAATAATCCAAAACATATAATTTTGGAGAAAACTTTTATTTATATAATACGAGGCTTGATTTATATTTAGAGCCAAAATCTCATTTTCTATTTTTATTAAATCGTGAACTATTTTTAATGGAAATCTTGAAAATGACTGTCATTAAATTTATACAAAAGCGAAATTGTATTTCTGAGATAGAATAAAATATTTCTATTGATTGCTAACAATAAAACTACTTTAAATTTTTCTCCCAATACTTCATAGATCAACGAAATTCGAAATTGCCGGTCTATTTTATCTTAGCAGCAGAATATCTGCTGAAATACGAACTTGTGTCTCTCCTTTTGGGGGGTTCCGTTCCCAAAGGGTAAAACAGGATCCTATTGCTGAGACTTCGTCGTCTGTCTGTCTGTCTCGAGGCTGTATCTCATAAACCATGATAGCTAGAAAGCTGAAATTTTCAGAAATGATGTATTTCCGTTGCCGCTATAATTTGTTTTCAAATACACACAGTGATTACATTTATTATTTCTTTAATAAATATAATCTATCAAAACAATTTAAAAGCAAGAAGATAATGTATGTCGAAGAATGTTTGTTTTTAAACAATTCACTGGAGAATGTAAGTTTCGTAAATATCCTTAGATTCTCAAAGCACTGAGTGGATACTGGATAATATGTTCTTTGGTAGCTAATGTTTATGTGTTAATTTTAATTATTCGATTGTTATAAAAATCTGTATTTATATGTATGTAAACGGTACAAATAAATGTATTTTCTTTCTTTCTTTCTATTAATAAATGTATAGAAATGAATTGGAAGCCGTCTTCACGATGTACCGCCGGTTGGTGACAGCTGCGCAGGCGGCGGCACCTCCCAGTATCATTGGGCAACCCGTCGCTAAGATTGATGTAAGTGATTTTATTAAAAAAATTTCTAGCTTCTAGTGATTATTCAATTGAATAGAATTTAAAATGTTAATTTTGGTTATTATCATCAGTATCACTTATCGGTCTTTACAGAAAAGTTTCATACTATACGTACATAAGAATTCCTAATAATTTTGATTTTTCGATCTATACGAAAATTACAATACAATTTTAGTTCAACTAGTTCAACTATCAAGGTCTTCACAAGTTTTATTTGCCATACCAAAAACCTTTATTAGCAATACAAAACGTCGTACATGTCATGTTGTATCACGCAACTGGAATATATCGCTATCGGAACGTTATTTTGGTTATATTCGTAACCAATTACCGGGAAATGGGACGTATTTCAGACCACAATGTTGGTAAATGTGACAGCGTATTGGTAGAAAACTATGGTTATAAATAGACTCTAGTTTAGTGGTTGCTACTTCGAATGTTGATGCGTCCTTTTCAGTCAAAATTTCCCCCTCTATCTTATTATCGCGATAATAACTATTTCCCTCTCGAACATTAACTGTATCTTTAACTGAAATTAGGCATTATTTTCATAGAGCTTTTAAATTATTTTCGTTTACATCACAGCCATTTTTTCTTTAAACATATTATATTTTCTTTTACTTTCCAACGTTACCTTATTATTAATACATTTTAAAATAGGTGTTTTATCCTCTTATCACACAAGAGTACCTATCTACTTGATAATTTTCAGGGCATCGACCAAAGCACGTTCCGAGATGTTATGCATAACACATTTGACTTAGTCACAGAAGAGATAGTTCTAGATCGAATCTGGAGTTCCTGGGACCGTGGGGTGAACGGGGGCGAAGGGGCATTGAAGTTTGAAGCGTGGGCCAAGGGGCTAAGCGTGTTGTTACGAGGCAATACTGAGGAGAAGAAAGTGTATTGCTTTAATGTGTATGACTTGAACGCGGATGGTTATATCACTAGGGACGAGATGTTTGTACTTCTGAAGTAAGTATTGTGAATTTTAAGCTATTGCATAGCTTCTATCGCGGGCCTTGAGCACGGGGACGACGAATCGACGAATCCAGAAATTCCGTAACGAAAAACCTCACGCTCCGCACTCCGACAGGCACGGAGGTGTGGCTTGAAGGCATAGCATGCAATAGCTTTACCGCGGCAGTCCCCGAGTGCCACACGTCTTTTTTAATATTTTTGTAGTAAAAGTCTTTGTTTATGTACTTTTTAAAAATAAAAAGGTGATAATATGCCATTCTAGGTTTTGATCCATCTGTATAGAATAGCTAGTAGCTGGGTTTAGTATGTTTTGCGTATTTCAGACATAAGAATTCCCCTTTCTCTTTTCAAAGCAATTTTAAGGTAGATCATTAATTAGTATTCAAAGATAACATATTGCATTGGGGAGAAAATTTGTACGTCGCACTATATATCTGCTAAAAAAGTACCTGATAAATATCCAATCATCCAAACATTCTCAAAATAGTTTATGTTTAAAATATTAGTACCTACTTAGGAGATATTGTTATTAACAAATAATATTTCTTATTTTTATAGAAACTCATTGCTGAAGCAGCCAGGAGATGAAGACCCTGATGAGGGAGTAAGAGATTTGGTTGAGCTGGTTCTACGTAAACTGGATATTGACAAAGATGGAAAAGTATCTTTGGATGATTATAGGTAAGGTATTTTGTTTTTTTTTTTCATTATAACGTGAAGAAGATTCTCTGTAGACTCTACAAAGTGCTCTACATTGTAAAGCGTGCTGCCAAAGATCTATAAATAAAAATGAAACTCGTTTTCCTTGGTCACGGTATCACGCGTGAACGGGTGGACCGACTTGGATAATTCTTTTTTTTATTATATTCCTTGAACTACGAGATTGGTTCTTATGTAGAGAAAACGTTAATATATACCACGGGTGAAGCCGGGGCGGACCGCTAGTGATTAAATAAAACTCAGTTACTCCTTATCAGAGAAACACATAGAGAAACGAAAAAAATATACCAGCTACATAAGATAAATATATTTGGTAATGAAAAAATTGTTGATCTTTCTGCTTTTGAATTTCAAACTTCAAGATATTGAAAATCTAAACGGTAATTTCTCTTGTAGCTACACGTTTTATAACAGTAGTTTGTGGTACCCATAATAGTATGAAAAAAAAATATTGTGAAGCAGGCTTTTCCTTGATATTATTTTTTAAGATCTTATCATTTACAGGCAAGCAGTCCAACAGGAGCCTTTACTGTTAGAAGCGTTTGGTCAGTGCGTCCCTTCGCGGCGACACGCAGCAACATTCCTTAAAACTTTAAGCACTAAGCAATGAGATAATAACTTTAATAACAGTACTTACTCAGTTCGAGCGTTTATCTCTTTGTGAGTGCACGTGTGAATTATACTATTGTATTATACGTATTTCTGTGATAACTAATCACCGCGTTCGCGCGAGATTCGCGTTGTGCGCGAGTGGCATTATGCGCCTTATGAATCATGGCGGAGAGCACAGAATGCAATGTTGACCTACCTAGTAATGAGAATTATGAGTTGAATAATATGTTTGCTATTGAGGACTTACACCAATCGAACGACGAGAGGAATGCGGTTTTATTACAACCAACAAAGCGTGGAAGAGAATCAGACGATGAACAAGAGGAAGAATGGACCCAAGTTTCGAGAAAAATTAAAAAAAAAGCATTAGAGGACATACAAATAAGCGTTACGTGCAAGGATAAATTTCCGAAGCAGTATGCATTAGCGAATATGTTTAAAGATAACTGCATTAATGGTATTTTAAGAATAAAGTATACGAACCCGTACAAAATTATTATTACTTTTTCTACGGAGACTTGTGCCGAAAAATTTTTGAGTTGCGAAGCATTTGTTGAGATGGGATGGAGCTCGTCGAAAGTGTGGGAAGTTGGGTTTTCGTATGGAGTTGTAAAGGACATTGACGCTGATCTACCAGACGAAGACCTACTGAAATCAATAGATAGCCCGGTTAAAATAGCCAATATCAAGCGTTTAAACCGGAGGTCTGGTGATGAATGGATCCCCAGCGAATGCGTTAGAATTGGGTTTGAGGGTCCTACGCTTCCACCTTATATTTATATATACGAGCTGAGAGTAAAAGTGGATACGTATATATTTCCTGTGACTCAGTGTACGCGTTGTTGGAGGTTCGGACATACAAAAAAGTTTTGTCCTGCAAATAGAATAATATGCCCAAAGTGTGCAGATCAACATGAAAATTGTGATAGTACAAGCTTCAAGTGTTCTAATTGCAGGGGAAGTCATATGGCGTTATCTAGAATATGTCCTACCTACGCGAGAGAAAAGCGGGTGAGAGAATTAATGTCTGAATTTAACGTCACTTATAGAAAGGCTTTAACTATGTATGTCCCTCCTACGCCTATACATAGAGTAGATTATAAAAAAGTTGACGACACGCATAAAGACAAACCGGATAATTCGGATAAAATTAATCTGAAAAATTACGAGTATGTGGCGTCGTCCGCTAATAATTCAAATAAAAGTTATGCGGAATCTCTTAAAACACCGAAGCATAATATTAATAGGAAAAAGGAAAAGTTATCTTACAAGAATATTGATATTATGGATGTACAGGAAGTAGAAGAAGAAAAGGAGGTTTTTGACTGGAATCAATTTGAGTCTGACAGTATAAACGAGTGTAGCTTTAATAATTCAAAAAATCATAATGACGGTGAAGGTACAACAAAGGATAAAAGCCTTTTTAAAGAACTTATTACTAAAATTAAAACGATAATTTTTAATAAAAGAAATAGTTTATCTGATAAAATTAAGTGTGTAATTAAGACTGTGATTGAGTGGCTGACTTTAGTAGTAGTAGACTTTTTTTCGGATTTATCAATATTTAAGAATATTTGCAATATGTTTGTTAAAAATGGATAGCTTACCAAACAATGTAACATTGAATCTATTTCAGTGGAATTCTAGAAGTTTGAGACCTAAGCTTAAGACCCTGGAGTTATTGTTAATTCAAGAAAATGTACATATTGTAGCGTTATGTGAATCATGGCTACAGCCTGGAAGCCTATGCAAAGTGACTAACTATAATATGTTTCGGCAGGACAGGGACTCATCATATGGGGGCGTAGCTATTTTAACGCATAAGTCAATTGATGCATACCAGGTACCTATTAATGATGTTCCGTTAGGTTTAGAAATAATACTAATGTTAAAGTGAAGAATTGTTATAACGTTGAAAATATTTACTCCTTATATTGTCCAAGTAATATTACTATTTCACAAAATGATTGGGAGCTGTTATTCGCTAGGATGAATTATAAGTCTATCGTAATGGGCGATTTCAACGCGCATCATTCGGCTTGGTCGAATAAGACCAATATGAGGGGCGTAAGACTGTTTGACTCTTTGATTGATAATAATTTAGGCATTCTGAATGATGGAAGAGCTACTAGATTTCAATTGGTTGAGAATGTTTTACGAGAATCATCACCTGATGTTACACTTGTTTCGAATGATATTTATTTGAATTTTTCTTGGAATGTATCGAATGAATGTTTGGGGAGTGATCATTTAATAATTAAAATAAAAGCCGTCATATCATATGCACCTAAAAATATTAAGCGTAGAAATTTTAAATTGGCTAATTGGCCGGGTTACACAAATTTTTTGAGGAATGAACTTTTGAATTTTGATTTTAATATTGATTATGATGTACAACAATTATATAACCTATTTATAAAAACAGTCAATGTAGCTGCAGATAAATTTATACCATTTACTAAAATTTGCTTTAAACCACAATCTAAATTCGTTCCCAAATCATACTGGAGCCCGGAGCTATCGAAGGCAGTTGCTTCTAGGCGTTTAGCCCTGTCTAAATTTAGGCGTAATCCAACACCAAGCAACTTGGATGTTTTAAACAATGAAATTAGAATTTCACAACAACTCATTAGGAATGCACAAAACGAGCATTGGAAAAAATTTTGTTCTTCTTTTGATGACGTTTGTTCATCACGTGATATGTGGAATAGAATGAAATGGTATAAAGGTATTCCAGCCAAGATAACCCATGTTGACTCACAGAAAGCTGAAAATCTTTTAAATGTATTGTGCCCCTATTTTGTAAGCCCAGATAAACCAGATTTCTCTTCCTTTAATGAAAAAATTGAAGCAGAAATATCTTTACATGAGTTTGAAAAATCTATTAAGGTTAAGGACACTGCTCCAGGTCACGACGAAGTGTCATATTCTATGATAAAATATTTGCCAAAAAAAGGAAAAGAAATTTTAGTTAATATTTACAACAAAATTTTATCTTCCAGTATTACTCCTCAACAATGGAAAGATATTTTATTAATACCCATACTTAAGCCTGGAAGAGACCTGAATGATATAAATGCTTTACGCCCCATATCACTTATATCTTGCTTGTGTAAAATATTTCATACCATTTTAAATAATAGAATAGAGTGGTTTCTTGAAAAAAAGAGATGTTTTTCAGATGATACAATTGGTTTCAGGAAGTCCAGATCAACCTTAGACTGTCTTTCTAAGCTTGCATCCCAAATTCAGTTAGGTTTCACGAAAAATCAAGTAACGATTGGTTGTTTTTTGGATATTGACAGTGCCTATAATAATGTAAATTTAGCAATTTTGACAAAAAAATTAGATCAGATGGGGGTGGGATCAAAAATATGCAATTACTTATGGTGTTTTCTTAATTCCAGGAATTTAGTTGTGAAGGTGGATGATTCTATTATAAAACGTAAAACCAGCCAAGGTTTAGCTCAAGGCGATTCATTATCCCCATTATTGTTTAATGTTTACACATTAGGTATTTGTCAGGTGCTCAATAGTGTTCATATGTCCCAATTGGCCGATGACTTTGTTCTTTATATTACGGAGAAAAATATAGATATTGCTAAGTCCAAATTACAGAGTGTTCTAATTAGTGTTATTTCAATGTTTCATGATATAGGCCTGGAAATATCACCAAATAAAAGTAAGATTTGTGTGTTTAGTAAGGGATGAAATAAGAAATCTATTTCGATTAATATTGATCAATTTAATGTGCCACTGGTTAAAGAAGTTAAATATTTGGGATTATGGCTTGATCAGTCATTAAGATGGAATAAACACATTAATGAAACTATCAGTAAAGTGTCCAGATTTGTTCAATTATTTAAAGTTCTGGCAGGCAGTAGCTGGGGTGTACATCCAAAATATCTACGTACATTATACATTTCACTGATAAGGAGTCGCTTGGATTATGCTAGCTTTTTGTATGGGGATGGTTGTAGATCCAGCTTGTATAAGTTGGAAAAAATTCAAAATTTAGTTATGCGCATTATTGGAGGATTTATTAGAAGCACACCTATCCATGTAATGGAAAGTGAACTTGGTTTACAACCATTGCATATACGGCGTCAATATTTATCTGGTAAAACATTATTAAAAATTAAATCTAGAAATGATAATCTATTGGATATTTTAAACGAATTATCAATTGCATGTTCAGACAATAATAATCTTTGGCGTAGGAAGTATAAACCACTATTGATAGAATCTTATACATTGTTTAAGGATAAGGTGATGTTTTCTAGCGATGTCTTAGAGAGATATAGTCTAGATACTTGGATAAATCATATTAATCTGGTTGATGCTATTAAAACTAACATTCCATCTGTAAGCGGACCGAAACATAAAATAGATAGAAATATTTTGTCTGCCATTTGTAATGATTTTATTAGTGGGGGGTATATGAATTATTATAAGGTGTATACGGATGCATCCAAACACAATTATGGTCTTGGTGCCGCCTTTTATGATGAACAGACTTCAGAGTTTATGAAATTTAGAATAGCTGTGATAGATAATGTTAATATTTCAACCATGCATCTAGAGTTACTCGCCATTGTTGAAGCCCTGTCCTATGTCTACTCTCTTAATAATAAAAAAAACAGTTATATATACTGATTCCAAGAGTGCCTTATACCACTTGGCTCAATGCACCTCTTCAGCAAGAGGTCTCCCTGCAGCCTTTGAGGGTTTGAAAATAATCTATAAATTTCAATTAAGTAAAAGAGAAGTCATTTTGCAGTGGATTCCATCTCATACGAACATTATAGGCAACGATAAGGCGGATGAATTAGCGAGATTAGGTGCTTCTGACGGCATGGTTTTGAATATTATACCTTTCTTTACAGAGTATCTACCATACCTACAAGGAACGATTCAGAATTTGTGGGAAGACTACTTTGATCGTAGATCTAGAGAGAAGGGTATCTGGTATAGAACCATGCAGTCGGAACCTTTAAGATGTCCTTGGATCTGTAAATGTGATTTTAAAAGACCTGAAATTGTGATTGCTTTACGTCTTCGCTCCGGTCACATTCCATTGAATCATTTTAAATATCTTATGCGTAAATCGAATACAATGAATTGTACACAGTGTGGAGTGGTTGAGGATGTTTACCATGTCTTGATGGAGTGTGTCCGGAACCAAACTGAACGAAAAAGAGCCCTACCAGATGACTATGTAACTAAGGTTGGATTTTGTAATAGCTGTCTGGCATTTCCGATGTCGGACAATGCCAGACAACTATATAAGCTAGGTAATGTGTATTTAAATCAGAGCTAATTTAATGTTTTTGAGGACATACGGAGCGACATAATCGACTCTCGACTAAGCTCCTTAAATAAAGATAAAAAAAAAAAAAAACAGTACTTACTACTATCATGGACCAATATACTCGAGTATGGTATGGTCCATGGTACTTGAGTATATTGGTCCATGGACCTAAGAGTCTCTACTCGAATTACTTAGGTGTTATTAAGCTGAAGAGTTTGTTTATTTGTTTGTCTGAAAGCGCTAATCTCAGGAACCTTCGGTCCGATTTGAAAAATTATTTCACTGTCAAATAATCAATTTATCGAGGACGGCTGAAGGCTAGTTATATCACTATAAATTTATAAAGAATAGAAAAAATTCGATCACGCGGCGGGACTTGAACCCGCATCCTTCGCGCCATTCCGGGGCGGATGCCTAACCAACTCAGCCACTCGTGACCCGCCTGAGCAATCGAATTTATTCTATCGTTTCAGTTTTATGTGTCTTAAGGGACACACCGCGCGCCATCTATTGAGATGATTTAACAACCATCTCAACCAATATGAAGCACTTTTCAGTGAATACAATATTGTAACGATGCAGGAACACGACCTTTTCTTGAATTTATATTTTTTTGGTTTTTATGGCATTCAAATGCTTTATAAATATAAATTTATAAAGAATAGAAAAAATTCGATCACGCGGCGGGACTTGAACCCGCATCCTTCGCGCCATTCCGGGGCGGATGCCTAACCAACTCAGCCACTCGTGACCCGCCTGAGCAATCGAATTTATTCTATCGTTTCAGTTTTATGTGTCTTAAGGGACACACCGCGCGCCATCTATTGAGATGATTTATATTATAGTTATATCACACTAAAGGCTGATTTTTCAATCGTTGGTTGAATGATGATGAGCAATGTGGGTAAAATAGAAGGTCACAGTTAATAATATTAGTCGAACGTATTTGTTAATTATATCATTTGTATCAATAAGCAATAACTATATTTGTTGGAAATTACAATAACAATAAGCATTACTCGTGTAAATACGTAGATAATTATAATATAAGTGGAACTTAGAATAGCTCACGAAATGAAATTAAATAAAACAATTTGTTTTAAAAACACATTTATTTGTACAAAGCATAAAACCTCTATCATACAATATCACAATAATTGACTTAAATTAAACCAAGTAACGACTACCCAAGAGCCTAGCGTTTTACATATTAACTTTTAACTGAATTTGGAAATTTTGTCAACTTTAACAAAGCAGAGATTCAAATGGATACCAAAATTTCATGAAATGTTCCTATCTTTTATCGTATCTTTGGCTTTGGTTTTTAAAACGAAATATTATAGAAAAAAATGTTGTGTGGTTTTATGAAACCACGGTAAAAGTGAAACTTTTTTTCACACTTTAGACATTTAACTAAAAATTATCGTATTTGTACGATAATTATCGTACGTATTGTACACCGTCACGCGACATGCGCTACACAGACCAAAAAGTTTGAGACGATGTAATAAAAGTTTCACTTTAACAGGACTATTAAGAAAAATAACGGGTACATAGTGGTAATCACTAAAATATTATCGATTATTTACTATAACACTTATTTCTTAGGATCTAAATAAGGCAAGGTGGCTTTAATACATTCATAATAGATATTTCTAATAACGAAAAATTTACTGTGATTTTAAATTTTAAATTTATGGATAAATTTATTTATTTGTCACGTAATAAATAAATTTATCCATATAGTTGTTCGATGCTTCATTTTAAAACGGTCCATTTACATCAAACGAGCGAATGCTCATTCTAACCCCATTATGTCAAATTTCTTTTAGTGTAAAAAGGTATAGAGCATTCTTTCGTTGTGTTCTTAGTGCGTTCGAAAAGATTCTATGCAATGTTCTAATACAGAACAAGAATGAATGTGAGTTTTCGTTTACACTAAAAGATCACAAAAAAAATGCTCTTGCTCTAGCTTTATGTTCGTTTGATGTAAATGCACCGCTATACGAATTCTTAAAATTAACACTTATATAATTACGTCTTCTTCAAATTAATTTATCTATTAGTTAAATATACTATAATATACCTATACATTTACTTCATTAAGCTGCATTTTCGCTAGGTAAGTTAGAAGCTTTCTTTTTTATGTATCAAATGTATTGTCGTCCTTAATTATCGAAATCTTAATCAAAGTACCTACATTACGTATCATAATATAACTGGAATCAAAAACATCTGTATGATACAGACTGTATTATTACGCATTACGAAAGAGGTGTAATAGAAATTTGTTATGTTATCATAATAAGTAATTGAAAAGAATCTAGCAAACTATGAACATAATATAGTGTAGAATATGGTATAGCTTTAAAATATCAATAAAATATTACAATAAACTATTGTTATTAAAATTAATCGTGTGGGTCCACGCCAGCGTCCAAGAAATCTGTGCACACGCACGCAGCTTGGAACGGCAGTAGACGATATACAAACTGAAAAAAACAATATATTTATTATATAAAAAACGACGTGTGGCACTCGGGGACTGCCGCGGTAAAGCATAGCATGTCTTCAAGCCACACCTCCGAGCCCGTCGGAGTGGGGAGCGTGAGGATTTTTTCGTTACGGAATTTCTCGATTCAGTCCCCGCGCTCAAGGCCCGCGATAGAAGCTATGCAATAGCTTAAAATAGATATAAAGGTGAATTGTAAAATTTTGGTTCATTTCATGAGAACACTTCTTCAGTACCAAAGGGTACGAAAAAGGTAGTGCGAAAACACTTTTCACATTAAATACATATTATGTATAGTGCCGTAGCATGTAGCTTGCTCGTAGCAGTGTTCTAAAGATCATTGTAAATAGTCGGATGAAGAAGTTTTATATCATTTCTAACATGTTAAAAAACTATTGTTGGTATAGTAATTAGTTTTAGAGTTTGATCAAACTTGATCACTGTCAAAATCATAACAATTACCTTCAAATTACAAAAGCTATAATAAGCTAAATTTTACTGTTCCTACTAAACACCTACTAAATGTAAATGCTGATAGGTATTACTAATTAGTGTAGTAAAAATAAACAACCATCTAATTACTCCTGATTCTATAATCTTGCGTGCTAAAATAAATACTCCTATACGTACCCGATTGACATAATGTAAGTCTTGAGGTATGGTCACTTCGTTGTACTCTCTCCTAACTGCGTTGAGGATGGTGTCCGCCGCGTCTCCCGGCTCCACCACCTTCATGAGGCTCTCGAAGCGGATCCGCGGCTTCTGGCAGAGACCCGTGTTCACGATGTACGGGAATACTGTGGTTAGTTTTATCTGAAAGGAAAAATTATTAGATTCAATATTATTGTAATGGTTTTGGAATAATCAAGGCCTTTTTGATTTGGATCGAAAACTTTTTAATTGATTGAAATGAGAAAACTATAACATACCTAACATAAAGTTAGCTTGCCTATACTTAAACATTTCGGCATCGTTTGGATTTCTTGCTTGTTATCATCATCATTACAGGCCTAAGTACTTGTCAACTCAATTAATTTTGAAGTTTTTACATGTGTTGAAGTTGATGTGATGTGAAGTCACTAGAAATGCTCCTGTATATTAATCATCATTAATCAACTAGATTTCCGTGCACGGCTTCGCCCGCTTTTTAGAAAGCTTACGTATAAAACTTACAAATTACATATTAAAACCTTCATCAAGAACTACTCTATCTATAAAAAAAACATTAAAATCCGTTGCGTATAGTTTTATAGATCTGCAAACATATACAGACAAACGCCGGAAGCGACTGTGCTTTATACCATATAGTAATAATAACATAATATAGAAATACACTAACTCCGCTAAGATCCCTCTTATCATCACGCAGTTCCACCGCCAAGGCATCCATGATTCCTTTAACAGCATACTTAGAGCCGCAGTACGGGACAAGATTCCTGATCCCTTGCAGACCAGCCATTGACGACATGGAGACGATGTGCCCGTAGTTCCGCTGTATCATCGGTGGGAGGAAAGCTTGAATCATCTGGAATCATATAAATTATTATTTAGAAAATTTGTATTTAATATATATTTATAAGACCGGCTACTCACGTACCTGCAGAAGGGGCAATATTGGAATCGGACCCTTAATTGGCTCCTAAATTGTGATGTGTAAAGGCAAGCAGGGGAATTTAGAGAACAACTGATATTGCTCCGATCGCCGACCAACCGAGATACCAATAGGTATCGCCCCTGCGGCAGGTAGGTACGTGAATAGCCGGCATTAAGAAATAATCCGCTGAGTAATGTACGCCAATAAATCGTAACATAACTAAACGTTATATGTAACTCAATAGTATTGTATTGTCCATTGAAATGTCGACTCTCGTTAGTTCAAACCTGCGATAATTCAAAGTTATCACGAGGTCCCTACAAAATCTCTAACTAACAAAACGAGCCCAAACTCGGCACACCTAGCTCTACTCGTATAATAGTTCCAGTAGCAGTCTTCGAAGTACACCTGCAGGTCACTTCATCAATTCCGGAGGTAAGGTCTCGACATAACTAACAAAACGAGCCCAAACTCGGCATTCCTAGCTCTACTCGTCTATTAGATCCAGTAGCAGTCTTTGAAGTAAACCTGCAGGTCACTCCATCAAATCTGATTTAACTAACGCAATCCCGGAAATCCCACGGGAACGGGAACTATGCGCTTTTTCTTTGACTGCGCGGGCGAAGCTGCGGGCGGAAACCTAGTTGTTATTAAAACACAATTGCCATCTTCAAAAATATTTTGGGGCACGTATTCTCGCGCGGTTGCAGTTTACAAACAATACCCCGAATTAATAATTAATTAAACATAAAAGTCTTAAATATTGAACTTTAAAAAGTTTTATGAACCTTTTTAAATGATTTTCTAGTATAATTTCACTAACGTCCTTAACTTTTTATGAGTTTTGACTGGGCACCGTCGGTTAAAACCTATATTGACTAGATGTCTCGACTTAAAATCAGTTAATAAGGATATTAACCGACGCCCTTAGTCAATATCCTTATTAACTGATTTTACCGGTCAATAACGTTATTGACTGGTTCAGGGTTTTGACTGTAACATGTACACCGATTACTCCGAGGTTTCTGAACCGATTTACGTGATTATTTTTTTGTTCGATGAGGGATGGTGTCGAATTGGTCCAAATTTTATTCGGATAGGCCCAGTAGTTTTTATTTTATGAGCATTTTTGTCTGTATTTATAAATGTTGCAAGTGCAAGTTTGAAGTCGGTTGTTTTTAACGCAGTTAAATAGACTTGTACACTTGGTAATTCGAATGAAAATATCATTGCTATAATCTATCAAAACGACGCGTTAATTCGAACTCATCGGCGTCCACCTCTCTTACTCTCTACAATTCAAAGTTGCATAGAGAAAGAGGCGGAAAGATTGTAAGCAGGTAGTCAGGTAGGTATATTTTGCGACAAGTCCAAACTTGTTCAATGAGCCGTTGTTTTTGTTATGATTAGTTTGACTTTACAGTTTACACTTCTCACGAATTGGTATGTTTAGTTATCATTCGGTTACTGTGGAATAGCATTTAATAAATAATAATTGATTAACAATTAATAATTCGAAGTTTTATTTATTTTTTCTCACAAATTTCGAACCATTTGATATTTCAAACTCTTGATAATTCGTAATATTTTGAGAGTCCCTCGAGTTTCGAATTAACGAGAATCGACTGTAGTACCTATTATATTATTCTGTAATTCGGTATTATAACAGTTCAATGTGAGTTTCGATTGAGGATATTTTTTTATTCAATTTGTCTTCGTTCGTAGCGTTCGTAGCAGTTTATAAACTCAATGAAAGCTTTATTATTTCAAATCTTTTTATAGTATAATAAAAATGAATACCTAAAAATAAGGTAAGCGCATAACTCGATGACTTGAGAACGGCTGAACCGATTTCCTATAATGTAAATTATAATACATAATACTTATGTAAATATAATTTACATGAGACATATTACCCATATATGAGTGTTTAGGGTCATGCAACACTCTTCAAAAATTTACTTTATTAGATTTTGATAGTTATAGCTTTTAACATACTACTCATTCAAATGACTCCATTGAATATTTAGTTTGGGCCCTTTGCAACTTCAATAGTGCCTTTTAGAATCGTGTTTTTCTAAAGTAACGCTATCTGGATATACAACAACAAGTTAAGGCTTCTGATTTATGGTTGTGAATTTCCCGTGTATTTCAGAAACCACGGTGTTCACTAGTTCTGAATACTGCCGCCAGGTGTCTCTATTACAAAAAGTGATTAAAATATGTAGTCTAGTCAAGTTTGTCTACACTAATATTATAAAGAGGAAAACTTTGTTTGTTTGATTGTAATGAATACATTATCCACGAGTAATATAGGCTATATTATATTAAAGTGAAACTTGGTTAAGTGGGACCTGGATACAGGATGAGTGAGAAACCTCCATAACTGGAACTCATGCTGCTGCTGAGGTCCCAACACTTTGGCACTGAATTACCTCTGTTAGTGGGACGAGGTAAACCTCTATATCTGGGATTTGTTCTTTCGATTTATCATCACAGTTACCTCTATAACTGAGACAGCGAGTAAATTTTATATGCATAAACCTCTGTAACTGAGATAACATTGTTTGTTTACTCATTCTTATTCTACCCACAAATTCCACATGTAATTCCAAGTACGTAAGTACAAATTTTGAGCTTCAATTACCTTCAGTTTTAGTTTCGCTTTACTATCATACAGATGTTTATTTGAAAAATGTCAAAACGAAAGCTACAATCGTTATCATTACGTGAAAAACTGAAGTTAATATCCGTTTATGAACCTGTATTCTCACCTCTATTAATGGAACCCTCTGTAAATGAGACAGATATTTATTTATACCTGTATATCTGAGACACTGGGTAAGTGGAATACCTCTATAAGTGAAACGACATTGCAGGTCCCTTGATGTCTCACTTAACCAAGTTTCACTGTATCACGCTAAGACCAACAGGAGCGGAGCCACGCGGGTGAAACTGCGCGGCACAGCTAGTATAATTATTATCATTGATTCTAGTACAATTTCTGTAAAAAATGACTTGTCAGTTGTCATCAAATAATGTTTTAGTATTGTTATTTACGAATAAAAATAAAGAAGAAACAAGTTTTGAATGAAATGAACCTTATTAAGAACATTGGAGGCAAAAAACAAAGATAAAATTTTATTTTAACTTACGGGACATCAAACTAACATAGAGCTAGAGCAAGAGCATTCTTTCGTGTGTGAAAGCACATATTATAATCAGTGTTGTTCAATATAATAACATTGCATAGAAACTTTTCGGACGCACTTAGATCAACGAAAGAATGCTCTAAAATAATTTGACATTCAATTAATAGATAGTATAGATTAATAGATATTTATAGATAGTACGTTTGATGAGAATAAATAAATAAATATTTCAGGACAATTTTCACACACGACTCGATCTGATCCCATACTACGCTTTCGCTTGTGTTATGGAAACCAGATGGCTGATAAACATACATTATATGTATATAATTTTAAATGAATACTTCATACTAATACTACTACTTAACTTAATTAACACACAGACGCAGAGCAAATGATGAACATAGATGATGCGTTCATCACACAAATATTTGCACCGGTTGGGAATCGAACCCACGACCTCTGGCTTGTGAGGCAGGGTCCACCAACCAAGCCAACCGGTCAGTCAAATGCACCGTTATAATATAAAAGCTTACCCAAATGTACGCGTTAACATTCAGATCGTTCATCAGCCGGATCTCCTTCTCCGTTTGGTCCAGGAGTGGCTTGCAGGGCATGATCCCCGCATTGTTCACGAGGATCGAAACATCTCCTACTTCCTTACTGACTTTCTCAGCTAATTGCATCACGGCTGATCGATTGGTTACGTCACACCTGAAAAAGGATTTGAGAAATCAAGTTTTAACTTCAAAGATAATTGAAAAGATTTTTGTGTTGAAATTAGTATCACTTCATTGTAAAACAAAGTCGTTTTCGCTGTCTAATCCGTCCATGTGTACCTACGCAACTGATCTTGATGATTTTTTTTTAAATAGACAGTGGTTCTTGAGAAAGGTATTTTGTTAAGTTTTCTACGAAGATGGTGAAGCATGCGCGTAAAGCGAAAATATAAGTTACAGTTTTTAATCGGCCGAAAAAAATTATATTTTGAATGACTTTACTCTATACCGTAATCATGAGATAAATTCTCATAATTGATTTTAGGTATTTTGTAGGTACTTTGATTTTGAATTAACTATCGAATCGAAACAACGCTTGTTGTCATTATTTAAAGTGTTATTTGTGTTTGTAACAAAGAGGGAATTTTGGATATACCTATTAGTATGAATTACATAGGTACATACCTACATAATTTCTTTTTAAAGTTGTATGGATAACAGCTATAAAATATGTAGGTTTACTTTTCTTAGTGCAGAAGGCAATATTAGGTATACTATTTGCTCTTTTAGTGGAGATAGATGATAAAGCAACTGAAAGAATTAGTACAGGAAATACCTATGTAGTATTATCACAGGTATTATCCTACTAATATAATAAATGCGAAAGTTTGTGAGAATGTGTGTGTGTGTGTGTGTGTGTTTGTTACTGTTTCACGCAAATACTAATGAACCGATTACAATGAAATTTAGCACACATATAGAGGGTAACTTGGATTAACACATAGGATATGTTTTATCCCGGAAATCACACTGGAACCGGAACTATGCGGGTCTTGCGGGTTCTCCTTTGATAACGCGGGCGAAGCCGCGGGCGGAAATCTAGTATGATCTATGTCTATGTTAAAAAAAAACAAATTGTCACTACCAACATATCGCTACTTGTAACATTATTTGTAAACTTACTCATATCTATACGCGATGCCTTTCTCCTGTTTGATCATGGATACTGTCTCTTCGTTGTTAGGCTGGTTGATGTCAACACAGACCACTTTGGCGCCAAGACGCCCGAAGCGAAGCGCCATCTCGCGGCCCATGCCATGGCCTGTGCCGGTTATCTAAAGTTAAATTAATATATTTATGCTCTATTATTATAAATGCGAAAGTCTGTATGTTTGTTACTCCTTCACGCAAAAACTGCTATTCTGTAAATACGATGATTCCTGAATATTCTCTAAGAACCTTCGGCATTTTGTGTTGTTTTATTTGCTTCGTAATAACTATTAAATAACTCTATATCATATTTCATAAAATAAATATTTACTTGAAAGCGTTTTTTGCATTAATTTGTAATGAAGCATTTAAAAAAAGAGAAAATTAAAACTAAAACTTACAAGCACGATGTCTCCCTTCACAGCCTTTGGTTCCTGAGGGATCACCGTTCTCACCATGGCTCTAATTATTTCATACACCACTTTGATGAAGGTCCAGAGGATCTCCAGGAAAAGGTTCAGGAACGTTTGAATATCCCTGTAATAAATAATATAATGATTAATCAATATTTATCATAATAAGTATCTTCAACTGTCAACAGCTTCTTTTGACTCATGAGAGCATGAGAGTTACGGCGAGAGATAAGAACACCATGTTCTGTATATGTTTTCCTATTACTTTATGTTCTTTCTGTATTTTTCTGCGTGTGTAATAAAGTATAAAAAAATTATTTGTTTCATTGAGATATTTTCTCTCTTATCAGTATTCTATTGTAAAATATATTATACTTTGTAAGATTTTAAAAAATTTAAAAAAATTCATTAAAATAGATGCTACAGAATGTCTATTGAATAAGTTAATTAATAATCTCACCAAAAAAACAGCCTTTATTATCCATATTCTATGATTTAAAACAATAACGTACTGATAAGGTACCTAGATCATACCTTTAACCTTCTTTAATTAATAAAAAATATGTTCCTAAACAATTTACACACTACACACATAATTTATTACAATCATTATTTATTTTAACTGACGTTCTCAAATACTTGTGTATATTTTTTATTTTGATTATAACAAGTTTGATACAGCATTTTAAATATCACAGACAAACGGAGCATACATATCGCGGGTCTCAAACCATAGGGGCGTATATGCAAAAATGCGATTTTTCGTTTTTAATGCCATTGGATTCTACTTTAAGCAATACATATCCTCAATTTTTCTTATAATTTAATACCGATTACTTTTTGTATAAAATGCAAAATATTATTTGCCGTAATCTAGACAGTCTACAATTAATGTTAGGCCATATAGCCGTATAATAGACGTAAGAGCAATATTATTGCTTATTGAGGCAGTTTTGACGTGCCTTATAGACGTATGCACATACGACTGTTTGTTTTATTTTAACCTGAAATCATTGTGTCGAGCTATATAGACGTATGCACATACGACCATCAATGTCAACATGATCCTGGGGATATTTAGTCATCACTGCGGACGTATGCACACACGTCTACATATTTTAGTATTGCTGTCTCCAGATTTCGTCACTAGGAGGACGTCACAGAGCAAGTTGGTGGACGTATCGTCATGTCAACAACATGGAAACACGATCATTCTGCAGTGAGATGCCAAAGCGAGTAGATGTAATTCTAATGCGTGGAATAACTTTAGTGAATTTACTATATAATATATATCTTAATATATATAAATCTCGTATCACAATGTTTGTCTTCAATGGACTCTTAAACCACTTAACCGATTATAATAAAATTCGCACACCATGTGCAGTTCGATCCAACTTGAGAGACAGGATAGTTTAAATTTCAAATCGTTTTAGAGAAAGCGGGCGAAGCTGCGGGTGGTAAGCTAGTTATTTTATAAAGAACATTGCATGGAGGAGGATAATAAGGTTAAGATTTTCACAAGCCCAGGATAGACCAATGTTGGTGTCATAAGTTTGAGAAGTTACCCGAAGAAGAACAGAAAGAAAAACAGGAGGAGTATAATGAAGAACATGTTAATAGGAAAGAATATGCCAAAGAAGAAAAGAAGAAGACAAATTAAAGGCAATGGTTGACTCTACTCTTCTTTTCTGTATCTGTATTTGATTTCGAAGCAGTATTATACTGTCCATTAGTTTTGGGTAAACCTACCTTTTATAAAAGGAAATTGGGCTTTATGAATTTCACAATACATAATGCAGTGAGCAAACAGGGCTATTGTTACTTTTGGCCAGAGTACGAAAGAAACAGAGGGGTAAATGAAGTCTCAACATGTTTGTACTTATACTTATATCACCAAGCTTACCAATGTGGAACACCTGATTCTTTATTCTGATTGCTGCCCAGAACCAAATCGAAATTGAGTGCTAGCTTCAATGCTAAGATAATTATGTAATGATGTCTCCAGCAAATCATGTAAAAATTATGTTATCAATTTGGCCGGTATATTTTTTTATGTATGTACACCGATTACTCCGAGGTTTCTGGACCGATCTATGTGATTATTTTTTTGTTTGATGCGTAATGATGTCGAATTGGTCTCATAAAAAATTATTCGGATAGGCCTAGCAGTTTTTATTTTATGAGCATTTTTGTCTGATCTCGATGACTTAATTGAAATCTAGCAAGTAACTTTGATACACTTCCCGGTAACCGATTAAGCTGAAATTTTGTATACGTATGTAAATTGGATAACGATTAAACATTATCATGACATAAAGCTGATTTGATGATGGAATCGGAAGGTGGCCATAGGAACTCAGTAATATATTGACTCAACTTTATCGAGTTTGGGCTCGTTTGATTCGTGTTGAAAAATACACTATAAAGTATTTAATAAAAATTACTACGTTAAAAACAACCGACTTCAATAATGGAAAAGTAAAAAATAAAAAAAAGATCTGATATTATTAATTACTACTTACATATTATTTAGATGTGCTAGTTATTTATTAAATAGCTTTGAAGTCGGTGCCAAGCACTAAGCACTTAGTATCAGACCTATTTAGTTAATAGCACATCTAAATAATATTATGTTAAAATTAATAACATCAAATCTTTTTTTTATTTTTTACTTTTCCGTTACATATTGAAGTTGGTTGTTTTTAACGTAGTTAAAAATGTTTGTGACTTTAGTCATTTAAAGTAGGTACCTAAGTAACTATGTTCAGATTTATAAATAAATTTAATTTTTTTATATGCTTATTTTTATTTTCACACAGAAAATATTGTGTAATTACTCCGGTACTCCCATTTGTTTTTTTTTTGTCTACATTGTAGAATAAAACTGGTTTATACCTCTACTTTGAATTCAAACGCCTCTCAATATAAATGCCAAGCCAAACAGGCGTAAGAATTTTAAAAACCGCGTAAATAACGTTAATTTCGATGGGTTCTCATTCCTAAATTACAATATTTTGAGTTACCGACTAGGTAAAAATAAATATAAGTATAAATATTAATAATTTAAGGAGAAGCGTTTTACGTCCATAAATTCCATACATTTATGGGGGAAATTTGACGGAGTTTTGCCGTCTATTCGTCATGGCAAATAGACGTATCAGCTAAAAACTAGTGTTACAGAGGGAATATCCTAAAACCAAGCATTCCATATTAACTGCAGTGTTAATATATAGCTACATGCAAAAACACAACAAGGTGGCTCAATCACAAAAAAAGTTATTAAGTTTTTTGTCTCTCCTGAAAAGTAGGGGTTTTGTGGATACGCCCCTATGGTTTGAGACCCGCGATATAGATTATAGATATTATTAGAAACACACTATCAGATAACAAATATTTTTCATCATAAAAATATTTAACATTACCTAAATTCAACCATTTTGTTATTAAACCATGTTTATCTTCAGTAAAGCTAAATGATCCTATTAACTGTGAAACTGAAAGAAGACTGATAAAAATAGCTATTTCTTCTACACGTCAGATAATATATTTATAGATATGGAGCAAGGTTAGATCTTGTCTAGAGATGTTAGGCTGTAATATCAATTGTTTAAACTGCATTTGATTGAACTGTTATTCGTAGATTAACTCGTCTGCGAACAACTATTAAATATTATACAGCTTAAACTGCGCAATTTTTTCCATCAGGCGAGATTGTGCTTACCTGTAAACAATAAAAATAAAAACGCACGCAACGCACGCCGCTTATGCGAAAAATGTCGTAAATAATTTTTTTAATATAAATTATTATTCTATCTGCCCCCTTTCGCAAAGTGGGATAAAGAACTTCGTTCAAAAAATCAATCATCTATGATATAGGTTATCGTATTGATATTACGAAAGAAGATTGAACCAAAGAGTAAGTACCTAATTTGGCATGACTTTTGTAAACATAAGTTTAATCTACAGTTAACTTTACGGACCTTAAACTGTAGTGGGATTAATTATGGAATTGTTGCCCTCTTTCCTGAATTCCTAAAAAAGGTGGATCATCCTTTAATTTTATCTTGAATTGAATTGATTGACTCTAAATATAGGATTTTAAAATAAGTTATATGTTTTACGAGTTCAATTAAAATACAATTTAAAACAGTTGTTATCTTTGATATATTTTTATTACTCAGCTAAAAGTTTGTAATTTTAACATTTAATTTTTTTCTGTCAGAGTGGTAGAGTACTAACTATACTAATGTAGACACCATTGGTAGAGTAGAGTAGAGTGACTAGCACTGTGGCAGTATGACAGTTTCTCTACTAAAACTGATAGAGTACTGAGAACTGGTAGAGTAGTATGCTAGTTTACTCTACCGTTTACTCTACCCGTGTGTTTTGATTGTATAATAATCTTATATATAAAAATGAATCGCAAAATGTGTTGGTAAGCGCATAACTTGAGAACGGCTTAACCGATTTCGTTAATTCTTTTTTTATAATATTCCTTGAAGTTCGAGGATGGTTCTTATGTAGAGAAAACGTAAACATGTACCACGGGCGAAGCCGGGGCGGACCGCTAGTTAGTTATATTATTTTTTACCATAACGATAGTTTAACGGTATGGTAAATATCTAGCAAAATCAGGTATGTAAATGACAGGGAAATAGCTATAAGTCTATTTATTATTTGACACTAGGTTTTGACCTCGACTTATCTTGACCCTATGGTAGGAAAGTCGTTAGGAAAAATAATTATTAAGAAGTAAACGTTATTAGTATAAGAAGTCCTTAGTTCATCTAGATTTGGCAACAATGTTTAAAATATTAGAATTGGAAATAAATACTCTTTTTTATTTTTCTCTTAAATTTATCATTTTATTCATAATCTTTATAATATAAAAATGAATCCCAAAATGTGTTGGTAAGCGCATAACTCCAGAACGGCTGAACCGATTTCGATAATTCTTTTTTTATTATATTCCTGGAAGTACGAGGATGGTTCTTATGTAGAGAAAACGTAAACATGTACCACGGGCGAAGCCGGGGCGGACCGCTAGTATTATCTAAAAATTACCGGTAACGATTATTAAAAAATAAATATATATTTTTACACATTTAATATTTAACTATACCTATATAGATAGTTGATCTTCAGTTTCTTTTCCTAAATCCTTCAGTTTGCGATTTTTAAAGTTTCATTAAAATGCGCGATATTAAAAAAAACCAGAAGATTATTATTAAAATACTGATTATAAATAATCTAATTAGTGCATATCATATTAATTATCAACCGAGAATATTCACAAGATAACATAATTATGTAAATTTTAAATGTTCACGTATAGAAGATTAAACCATTTTTAATAATTGTATTAGGTACCTACCTAACTTTTTGGTAATACATATTACTACAACCACAGACTAATAATAATATAATTAATATACTACGTATACAACTACAACATAAAATTTTTTATATAAAAAATCTAACATATTCTATTATTACAAAAACAATACATATTTTATAGGTACCTGCTCAGTACGTGAGCAAAACCGTAAAATAATATTATAAATGCGAAAGTTTGTGAGGATGTGTGTGTGTGTGTATGTGTGTGTTTGTTACTCTTTCACGCAAATATTACTGAACCGACTTTCATCCCGGAAATCCCACGGGAACGGGAACTATGCGGGTTTTTCTTCCAAAACGCGGGCGGAAAGCATTAGTATAAATATTTTAATATATATAAATCTCGTGTCACAATGTTTGTCCTCAATGGACTCCTAAACCACTCAACCGATTATAATAAAATTCGCACACCATGTGCAGTTCGATCCAACTTGAGAGATAGGATAGTTTAAACATGTAGGTACCACGGGCGAAGCCGGGGCGGACCACTAGTAATATACTATATTTTACTTGGTTTAACGTAACATCGTTTTCGACAGATTTCATCGATTTATTTTCAGTCCCGAAAAGCAAAATCATGTCTAAAAAAACAATTGCAAAACAAACTATCATAAAAATTCATATACATAGATACTATAATGTAAGTTTTAATAGTTGTTGAGAACCTAAATATAGCTAAATGTTGTGCTACAGTAAAATCAATCGCCTTGTCCTTGCCGAACATCTAGGAAATATAACACTGGCCTTACTTGTCCTACAAAGATAGTGCCGACCTTAACCTATGATATCTTGTTTAGTAACCGGTTAAATTATTATTTATTATGTTTTTAATATTATTTCTGATATTCAATGTGGTATGATTTATACTTGACAGCGTTTATACGTTGTGTTTTATGGCGTTCGTATCATTTTGGGACTCTATTAATTCGAATTTAATTTAGAAACGATAAAAAACGTCTCTCCCGTCCCGAGGAAAAAAATAAAAACAGTTTTATGTTCTATGTATACTTAAGATCTTTAAGTAAATTGATGGGCATCAAGCAACCACTAAGTAATGAAAATTAGTTTTTATCAAAATAAAAAAAGCTCTAATAATTTTATTAAATGAATGAACTCAAGCATTATCTATTGGTTACTTAGAGCATTAAACCAATTTGTTTTTGTTGTTTTAATTTACCAATTTGTTGGTTTAGTGCTCTAAGATTGTTTATTTAAAATTTGTTATAATAATAATAGTCCCACAACACATTAAATTCTCTAAAGGGCCTCTGCGTGTTGGACCTGTGTCCCCACGTAAGCCTTCCAAAGGACCGGGTATCATCCTTACGGCGATACCCGTGTATTATGGAGAGAGACATAATAATTCATTCATTTATTCAAGTGACCAGGACAAATTTTGTTATACCCGGCGCGGCCTAAGATGATCCCTATGACAGTTCGTCTTAGTGATTGCTCGTATGATGGATCGTGTCGATACTTTACTATTTTATAGGCAAAGGCGTGGTTAGCATTCAGCCACCTCGGTAAACATGTTTTTTACAAATATTATAAAATGATTTTTTAACGTCTATTATGTAAACGAAACGGTAAGTAAAACGAAAGTTTTCCAAAACATAAAAATACACCTTATCATTTTCTCGTAATTTTTAACCCGTTTAACACAGTGTATATTATTTTATCATGAAAATGGAATCCCCCATTTAATTTTTCTAAAAAACTTATATTTTCATAGGTAAGTAAATAACCGCGAACGGTAATTATTAATTAAGTATGCTGCGATCTTCTGTTCCATTCAATAGTGAATGAACTATAGCTTAAGCATGGAAAAAACGTGAACTCGTTTCCATTATCGAAATTTGTTTATCGATACTTTCCGCACTAGTCGATAAATGCCAACGATGTAAGTTTTGAAGGACGTAAACGTAAAGTCAGATTGATATAATTTCTCGTAAATGTTAAGAATTATTATAATTCCAACGGAATATCATTGTAATAGGATAAAGCTACGTAAAAATTAATAAATGCCATTTTTAGACGCCTCCAATACGTTTCTAATTTAATGGTGACGCCATTACAAGTTTGTCTCTTGAGAATAACTGTCAGTGTCATAGGGATCATCTTAGGCCGCGCCGGGTATAGTAACAATTAATAACTTAAAAAATATGTTAGTAAAATAATACAATTTATTATTTCTAATTAATTAAATAACAATTAATAAAAATCATTTCAGTCAGACAGCCGCAGAACAAAGCACGCATTATAGTTTAGGATACATCGCCCATTTTTGCAAGTGACTACTATCAAGCTAATTTTCCGTTTGTAGCTTTATTTTGATGAGACGCCCAATAATTTCGTGTACTTGATGGTTCTCAAATATTTATTACTAACTGAATGAATTTTTTTTGTTCAATCTCAAGATAATTACCTAAATTATTCGAAAAAATATTTGTCCTACAAAATCTATAGTTTGTTCAAAGAGTCCCCCTTTCCAAAGTGTATCGATAACGAGGTCATCATAAATGATTACTAACAAGCTGATTTTTTTTGTTTTCACTTAGTTAATGTTTATATAATTCAACAGACATATTGTCCTACAAATTGCGTAATAAATATTTGAGAACCATCAAATCAAAAAAAATTATCCTTGTTATCTCTGTTAGCTACCACAATCGAGAGTTTCGTACACGAAATTATTCGGTGTCTCATCAAAATAAAGCTACAAACGGAAAATCAGCTTGATAGTAGTCACTTGCAAAAATGGGCGATGTATCCTGAACTATTAATAACTACCTATCTAGAGCCGACCTGTGTGTGCAGTCTCACCCATCGACCAATCATCGGGCAGTCCCACCGGTCACTAAGTGCCCTCAACATGCCGTGGGTGCTGGTATCCGTTCTGTGCCGGAGAGAAGCGCATCGTTTGCGAATTATGGCATAAAAATCGTCCACTCTAGCATCGGCAAACATACCAGAAGCGCTACAACGCGGCAGCCCCACAAGCATCCTGAAGGCATTGTTATATTGTACACGCAGGGCGCTGTATGCCTTCTGCGTATACTTGACCCAAAGACTGCAGGTGTAAAAAGTCTGACAGTAAGCTCGAAAAAGCGTCATTTTGACGTCGTAAGAACACCGTGCAAACCTACGGGCCAACATATTACTTCGTATATTATATTTTATTCATATTTATTATATTATTATTATGTATCTCAATTCCATAATTCATATTATTATTATTGTTATAGCTTTATATTTTGATACTATTATGACTTTTCCAAAAACATCAGAAATTAACAATTCTAATTGCAAATTTTTAACGTATACGTAATAAAATATTATAGTACAGATTATGTCATGGATTACTATTTTATGGTACAGGTAATATACCTACTATAGTACGTATGTCCGTATGTATTTTAGTACCTATGTATTTTTCATCATTGCGCTAGATTGCTGTCAGAGGTCACTGACAATATGATCACATATTATGTTGTTTTTATAATTATTATCTTTTATAATACAATGTAATTTACATATATAACATAGTTATAATTATTGAGCATAGTTCGATGCGGATTGAGTTTATTTTCTATGGTAAATTCATAGAAAATCATGTGCATGCTTTGAAAACAAAAATACTCCCGAGAAATTGTAGAGAAACATTTCAGGTAGGTATGTTTAATGCTTATTTACGAATTTGTTTTCTGTACCTAACTGGATTACAGTATTTTTTATGACAATTCATTATAATATATTATATTTTGTGAGAGTAGGTACTAGGTAAATTTTATTCTCACTACTTACTGCGCACTTTCCTAATTATTTTATGCGATATTGTTAAATTTTTATAGTTTTACAATACAAAAGATTAGATTTTAACAAAATAATATTTTTTGCATTATATAAAAGACGTCAAAGACAATTTAATAAGTAACAAATAGTGATAATATTTTTTTACTTGTAGAAAGCAGAAAGGATACGACAAAATTAATTACTAGCTGTGCCCCGCTGTTTTACCCATATACAGTGAAATATTTTTTTCAAATCGGACCCGTGGTTTCTGTGATTAGCGCGTCCAAGCAAACAAACTCTTCAGCTTTATAATATTAGTATTAATTTATAAACTAATAATTTAATGCAATTATTCAAGCAATTATGTAACACATTGTATGTAATATTATGTATCAATATATATTGTTAACCGGTTCTCTATCTTACTCAAACATATTTTAATTAGTTAATGTCTTGTTTATGTTTAGATAATTTGTAAATTGGGTTTAGAATTATTGAAGTGAAACTTCTTTATCGGGGTTGGAAAAAAATTTAGTGTAACATTTTTTCGTTACGCGTGACATTTTTCGTTACGCGCCATCTTTTTCTTATCCCTACCACCCGTGATTCGACGTATTTCTGTAAAGTTGCTGTTCAGTTGAATATTAATTTTACAAGTATCCACCACCACCCACACAGGGTACCCACACAGGGTTATAACTCGTGACATTTTTTTACACCCTTATGCTTCACTTGTATTTTTGTATACGTAACCATCTCCTTTGGACTCGATAGTTGCCCATTTTAAACGGACAGATTTAATTCAATCTTTGTACACTTATCGAAAATCAGTTTCAATACAATAATTTCATGAGTTAAAGCTTATTTAAAAAAATTGGTTGTCTGTAAAGTCGGTTTACTGACGTTGAACGCGACAACGGCCGATTGTGCTTCTTTGTCGCTCGTTCCGCGCTCTCGCTCGCACTTCAAGCCTGGAACGCCTCAGATGAGTCAGAGCGAGGTAACGCCGCATGAGTCATGTTTTTTCGTGCGTGCAGCCGGCTATCGAATTATAAGACGTTGTCACGTCAAAAATTAGTTGTTTCACTTGGACATGGATCGTGTAAGGTCATAAGTTAAACAAAAATACAGAAACCTGTGTTGCAAACGTAAAATATATTTATGTGGGAACTATTTTACTATTTATTACATTCAAATTCAAATTTTGAACAGAATTTTCATTAATTAATAATTCCTATACCTACACAGTACCTACACACGTTTTCTTTATGCACACATAAAAACACGAAAGAAATGAGGATATATTATTTTGTTGTTTAGCAATTTGAAAATGCAGCCAATGATTAAATCTATGATGAACCGTTTAAAAGATGATAAAAAATCTATACTTCACTACAAAGTATAAAACAAAGTCGCTTTCTCTGTCCCTATGTCCCTTTGTATGCTTAAATCTTTAAAACTACGCAACGGATTTTGATGCGGTTTTTTTAATAGATAGAGTGATTTAAGAGGAAGGTTTTAGTATGTCGCTCTAATTTGTAAAATGTTTTAGGTAAGTGGTACGCGGGTGAAATCGCGAAGCGCAGCTAGTATCTGCCAAAGAGACTACCGTAGTGTGTTGGGCTAAAAACATCTACGTTTATAAATAAATATCGATTAATTCCTTGTCCTTTCAAATAATAAATGCGTGCACAATGTCTATTCGTAAAAAAGTTAATTAATATTTTAGTAAATTTATATTTTTTGTCTCAAAGTATCCGTATACTTATATAGAAGCGGTTTTGAAGCGTCATTTATTTTATTCATTTCTCTACTACACGTGTATTTTTTATTTACAACTGATTTCAACAAAAAATAAAGATATATATACTGGATTATGATTGAACGACATTCCTGTCGTGTTTTTATTATGCTTTATTATACTATAGTACTAGCGGTTCGCCCCGGCTTCGACCGTGGTACATATTTACGTTCTCTCTACATCTCTATATATGAACCATCCTGTACTTCGAGGAATATAATAAAAAAAGAATTATCGAAATCAGTTCAGCCGTTCACACACGTTGCCCTGACATATTAATAAAATAGCTTAATTATTTAGAAAAATACGTTCATAGTTATCTGTCTGTCTGTCTGTCAAGACCCTTTTTCTAAGGAATGCATGTTTCAAGCGTGAGGTATCAAGCTGCAATTTATATTGAATAGGTACTAAAGTCTATTGCCCTTCGAAGCTGTGTAAAAATCCATTATTAATCAAAAGATAGAGCCGTTTATTCTGCATTTTTTTTTGGAAATTTCGACATTCGCAAGATATTCAAACCCACAGGATCCTTCCCGTGAATCTTGAATTTTAGCACAGATTATGTAAAAATTGTGAAAAGTATAAATTTGCACTTAGAACTTAATATAAAAAACTGGTTTATACGGAACCCTCGGTGCGCGAGTCCTACTCGCACTTGGCCGGTTTTATTTAATAACTAGCTGAGCCCCGCGGTTTCACCAGCTCCTGTTGGTCTTAGCGTGATGATATATAGCCTAGCCTTCCTCGATAAATGGGCTATCTAACACCGAAATAATTTTTCAAATCGGACCAGTAGTTCCCGAGATTAGCGCATTCAAACAAACAAACAAACAAACAAACAAACAAACAAACTCTTCAGCTTTATAATATTAGTATAGATACACAACTTAAAAATAAAGTTTGACCGAGAAGACGACCTTCAAAGTTTTACCTCAGTTATTATTTATAATTTAAACTTGTTAATAACTTTAATCTTATAAGAAAATCAATAAAAGAATGCATTTTTAATTACTATTCGTTTTTTGCGTTTCTGAAAATTTGCACATAATTGTAAATATTGCTCGGGCCGTATTACCTATATTCATATTATCTTACTATAATAATTATTATAAATGCGAAAGTTTGTGAAGATGCGTGTGTGTGTGTTTGTTACTCTTTCACGCAAATTCTACAGAACCGATTACAATGAAATTTAGCACACATATAGAGGGTAACTTGGATTAAAACATAGGATAGGTTTTATCCCGGAAATCCCACGGGAACGGAAACTATGCGGGTTTTCCTTTGAAAACGCGTCTGAAGCCGCAGGCTCAAATCTAGAACCATTAAAATTAACCATGGCTGGTTATTTCGATCATAATATGAATATGCCAGTCAATTTAATTCCCGGCGGAATCTGTCTGGATATAAGAGGTCATAGGATGTTGCTTTAAAGTTACAGTACATCGAACCAAAGAAATAATATGTAGGTACAGTTTATACAAGTGAGATGTATTTAATTCAAGTCAAATCATGTTTTTCTGTAATAATCGGTTGGTGTTCGCCATTATCTAGATTTAGCCAAGGTCAAACATATTCCTTGGTTAATAACAGATAAGATACATGTGTATTACATGTAACGAATCGTCTAATATTATGAAAGTATCGAAAAAACCGAACCAATTTTTATCCACTAATTAATTTTGTTTAGATCAGTGTTATCCAGTCCAAAATAAAAAGCGTGTAAAAACTATTACTTTTTATATTATAATTTCACTGATAGATTTATCCAATAATAATAAAAAAGTGTGAAGTCCCGTGTCCCCAAATGGGGTAAGGGGCAGATGCATTGCATGCACACATCTGTTTCACTGATCGATTTTCTTTAGGGACAAAGTAAGTGATCAGCTTTCTGTGTCCTGCCAGACCGAGACATTTTTTCCCAAAATTACGACATCTTTAAATATCTTATATACTATACTATACTATACTTATATACTATACTTCAAATTACGGATGAATAGTTGAAGCCCGCGACTCGACGTGACACGCATTTATAGTAGACTAGCTTTCCGCCTGCGGCTTCGCCCGCATTTTCAAAGAAAAACCCGCATAGTTCCCGTTCCCGTAGGATTTCCGGGATAAAAGTATAAAACCTAGCCTATGTTACTCGTGGATAATGTAGCTTTCGAATGGTGAAAGCATTTTTAAAATCGGTCCAGTAGTTTATGAGCCTATTCATTACAATCAAACAAACAAACAAAGTTTTCCTCTTTATAATATTAGTGTAGATAATATACTGCTTCTATATAAATTTTCACCCTTAAAAGTTATCAAAATAAAGGAACACTACTCATAAATATATAATAAAAAATATTACAACTTTTACACCCTAAGTAACGTAAGTAAGTTAAACGCTCAAAATATAAAAAAAAACAAAACACCACACTTGTGTTATTTTATAAACCACTAAAAATAATTAACACAATTAACACATTAGTTATTAAAAAAATCTAATTAAATTGGTAGTAAGCAATCAACACTTATTAATAAAAAACCTAATATACACTTGATTTCATTTATAGAAAATCAATAAAAAAAATACATACGTTTAAAAAATAAATAAAAATAAAAACTTACATAACGTCGTTCTCCAAGGCGATACTATAAGACACTAAATGTTATTTTGAATGATAAGTGATAACTTGCCTTGGTCGGATCGTATTGAACAATGTCTTAATAAACATACTCATATTGATATATTTTTTCCGTAATTATTATTATAATTGCAAAATTATAATGTTTATCACTGTATTAAGTAATTGTGTCTGTAACATAACTAGGTATGTTGTCACCTTTGTCACTTGATAAAAAAATTGTGGAACAATTTTAAATAATACATACACTTTCCTACTTTCTTATAATTAATAATTAGATATGCATCCATACTAATATCACAATATACAACGTAGTATATATCTGTCAACTGTGCTAATATTATAAATGCGAAAGTAACTCTGTCTGTCTGTCTGTTACTCAATCACGCCTTAACTACTGAACCAATTTTCATGAAATTTGGTATGGAGTTATTTTTATACCCGAGAAAGGACATAGGCTACTTTTTATCCCGGGAAAATGACGAAATCCCGTAAATCCCACGGGAACGGGAACTATGCGGGTTTTTCTTTGACTGCGCGGGCGAAGCCGCGGGCGGAAACCTAGTTTTCTATATTTTTGTAAGCAACATTTTCTATACATAACCAATTGTATTATAGAATATAGTTACTTATCATATCGTATTTAATCGTTGTTTCGGGGATGATAAAAAAATGGCAATAAAATAATAACAGTTTAGTCAAAAAAAAACTTTGGATATTTTTCTATCCCTCAGTTTTAACAAACAAAAAATTTTTCATTTTATTTTTTTTAATTATTTACATAGTTCGATTCCAGTTCTATTTATTTTTAAAAATATATGAATGTTTCCTGCCAGCAAAATTTGCTATCTCTAATATTTCAAATCCCCTCTAGGACTCATAGAAAATATACAGGATAATCTGAAATTGTCGCGGAAGAATTCCAACCAATACCCGCGGCCCCATCATTAAAGCGATACACGCGACATGCGCTACACAGACCAAAAAGTTTGAGACGATGTAATAAAAGTTTCACTTTAAAAAAAAGGATAATCTGAAATTGGTAGAGGCTAGAGCACATAGAGCAAGTAAATTTATCTTCAGGTCACATATTATTAATTCTCTTTAAATCAGTTTTTGAGTTAGATCTTAACAAACAACCAGAAAAGTCTTTCCTCTTTATAACATTAGTACCTACTTATCTCCGTAATTAGATTATAAGTATCAATTATCCCTTTAGCTAAATATATAATTATTATCTTCTCTTTTGCGATGCGACTTGCGATCTAAGTTAGTTCGTTTCCAACGCGATACATTTTTAAAATATTAGTTCAATGAAAATAATTCCCAGTCCCAGTAAGTTCAGGCAAAGAAAGTAGAAAAAAAAATTTGCTACCTACCTGAACTTGATACCTAAACTATGGATTGTAATTTAATTAATTTGTACACACATACATTAGTATTATTTTTAGTGTATAGCATTTATTGTGACGATAACATTGTTACGGCTGTAAGTAAGTACAATTCTTATCAATGCTTTCATTCCTGAAGGTTATCAGTCGGAATAATATAAGTTGCCTAGAAAATACTTACTTACTAAAGTACAGAAAAAACATACAAATTCATTGTTTCTAACAAATAGGTATATATTTATTAAAAACTTGTTATTATGCTCGTTCGTCGAACTTACGTTGATTCATAGTAAGTACGTTAAATTCAGTGTGCGTGGTAAAATTAATGTTTCTTTTAAATTATTTGTATTTATAAAATATAACTTTCCGCTCGTGGCTTCGACCGCTTTGTCTAAAACTAAACAACTTATACAGGGTTAGTTGTAAAACACCGGCAACCTCGCAGGACAAGATAGCTAACATCATAAGCAACAACATTTGTTCTACGACTTTTGATAATTTGTTAGAATTTATTTTCATACAAAAATAAATATTCATTTAATTTTCCATTTGAATATTATAAACTCTACGCCTCCCAAAAATTACGTAAACAAGAAGCGAACGAGAGGGGGAAGGGAACGTCGCGTCGTCTATCTAATAATGAATAGAACATAGACAAATATTATGAGAGTACAATAAAAGTTTAAAAAATCATTTAAAAATAATTAATTGCGTTATGCCAAAAGTCGTAGAACAAATGTTGTTACTTATGATGTTAGCTATCTTGTCCTGCGAGGTTGCTGGTGTTTTATAAGTAACCCTGTATACTAAAACCATCCTCTTGAATAACTCTATCTATTAACAAGATCCGTCGCGTAGTTTTAAACATTTAAGCATACAAAGGGACAGAGAAAGCGACTTTAGTTTTATCCACTTCAGAATACCGGGTAGGTACTCAGGTTACATTCGTTGTTATACTATGAAGAAGTTGATAGAATTTTATACAACGTATAAACAACTAACTATTTGCAGGATAACCCTGATGCTATTTTGAAGTGCAGATATATAATAATATTTTAATAATAGATGAATCACAAGATAGGAGTTATCATAATTATAAGGAATTTTGATTACTGTGTTACGATAATTATTCTGCTTCTTCATTCTATCTATTTTTAGATTTACCTTTATTTAGATTAACCTTCGTTTTTTGTATTATAAAAACTGTAACTATTTAACAGTAAAAACGGTCTAACTAATGCATGTAGACCGAATAAATTGAATTTTGCATAATACTTGGGAGCTTTAGTTCAAACTGTCGACTTCCTATTGCATTTCCTAATGTATTAGTGAATCAGAGAGACTTCATTACATTTGCACGGTTCATTAAAATCTACAGGGTTACTTGAAAACACCAGCAACCTCGTAGGACAAGATAGCTAACATCATAAGTAACAACATTTGTTCTATGACTTTTGGCATAACGCAATAAATTATTTTTAAATGATTTTTTATAAGTCTACAAATGATGCTGTGAAGAACTTAACTGGCCACATTACTGAACATCTTGATAGAAAGAAATCCTGTATCGGTATATTTTTGGACTTGGCTAAAGCCTTTGACACCGTATCCATACCGATACTCCTGATGAAACTGGAGAGAGCTGGTGTCAGAGGTTTACCACTACAACTATTAAAAAGTTACCTCACAGACAGGAAGCAAGTTGTCAAGATTGGAAACACTATTAGTTCTGAATGTACCATTATCTTTGGAGTGCCCCAGGGTAGTGTACTAGGCCCAACACTATTTTTAGTGTATATTAACGATCTCATCTCTGTCTAATGGTCACGTGGTCAGTTTCGCTGATGATACGGCTCTAGTTTTTTGTGGCAGTAATTGGATGAAGGCTAAGCAATCAGCTGAAGCTGGCTTATGTAAAGTTATGACATGGCTAAATGTAAACGTCCTAACATTAAACTTGGATAAAACCAAATTTATGACTTTTTCTTTATATAAGTCTACACAACCAAAGGACCTCACCATTACGGCACATACGTGTAACTCCCACGATAATAAAGCATGTAACTGCAGACAATTAATACGCACTGCCACCATTAAATATCTGGGTGTACACTTGGATAATCAGCTCAACTGGAAGCACCATATCCAACTACTGTCGTCTCGTATTAGAAAACTCATGGTTATATTTAAAAAGCTTCGCTCAATTGCTGACCATGATGTTTTGAAAAAAGTGTACTATGCAATATGTCAATCAGTGCTTTCTTACTGCATTCAATCGTGGGGTGGGACGACTAAAACACAAATGCTGAAAGTCGAAAGGGCACAAAGAGCAGTATTAAAAGTAATGTTGAGCAAACCTATATACTATCCCACTACAACACTTTATAATGAGTGCAAAGTTCTCTCCATTAGGAAGCTTTTCATACTAAACTGTCTTGTTGCTACTCATACGCAAGCGAACTGGAATGATCTGAAGACTGTAAAAAGGCGTAGGGACAGAGTTTTTAACTTACCGTTTGTACACACCGCAGCTGCAAAACGTTTTCACGGTTACTTGGGTCCTTTTCTCTACAACAAAATCAATAAAGTTTTAAACACTCGTAATTTAACATTACCTGATCTGAAGAATAAACTAACAAACTTGTTACTTACCTTAACTTACGCAGAGACTGAGGATCTTATGAAAGCTTAAAGCCTTACATTTTAGAATTACCGCATATCAAATTTATATACACATATTCGTACATACGCACCCTGACACACACACACACACACACACACACACACACACACACACACACACACACACACACACACACACAACACACACACACCGCCACGCTCACAATCTCATACTCATACATACATTGCATGCCCTGATATTTTATTTAATACGTACCTTGTTTCTAATTCCGGCCTTTGTTTCTTTATGTTTTTTGTAATTTGTAATTTATAATATTTATTAATGTAGTTATTCATTTTTTGTGTAGTACTATACCGGCTATGTCTTATGTGGAAGGCGTCGGTCGCCTCTAGCACAGGTTTATACCTAGTTGAGGCGATCGTCGAGTTCAAGTTGTATTGTGTTATGTATTACTTAGTACTAAATAAACGATTTTACTTTTACTTTTAAACTTTTATTGTACTCTCCTAACATTTGTAAGTCTATGTTCTATTCATTATCGGATGGTCGACGCGACACCCCCTTCCCCCTCTCGTTCACTTCTTGTTTACGTAATTTTTGGGAGGCATAGAGTTTATAATATTCAAACGGAAAATTAAATGAACATTAGTTTTTGTATGAAAATAAAATCTAACAAATTATCAAAAGTCGTAGAACAAATGTTGTTGCTTATAATGTTAGCTATCTTGTCCTGCGAGGTTGCCGGTGTTTTACAAGTAACCCTGTATACTAATATTATAAAGCTGAAGAGTTTGTTTGTTTGTTTGAACGCGCTAATCTCGGGAACTACTGGTCCGATTTGAAAAATTCTTTCGGTGTTAGATAGTCTATTTATCGAGGAAGGTTAGGCTATATATCATCACGTTACGACCAGCAGGAGTGGAGCCTCGGGGGTGAAACCGCGCGGAGTTTAAAGTAATCACGGATTGACATTGAATATTGATAATTATGTTTGATAAACATCATCACTACATAGTATAAAACAAAGTCGCTTTCTCTGTCCCTGTGTCCCTTTCTATGCGATTTTTTTAATAGATAGAGTGATTCAAGAGGAAGGTTTATTAAGTTTTAGCCAAAGCGGGCGAAGCAGCGGATGGTAAGCTAGTCTAGGATAAAGATAAATCGACTTATACCTACAGCATATTATAATCATTGAAATGGTAAATTAATTAGTCATAACAAAGAAATATATTTTATCGGTCAAAAGATAAGATGATATTACGTTTATTTTTATTTTGTTTTCTTTATTCATTTATCCTTTCAAGGATGTAGATATGATTTACTGCATTATTGACATAATAATATGTTCCATGCGTTTTATGCGCTGCATTTATATGATTTCAAATACTTAGTTGGTCTATAAATTAGGCATAATTAGTAAAAGTGAAGTCCCGTTTCCCCTAGTGGGGTAAGGGGCATGCAATTCTGTCATCTGCTTCACTAATTGATTTTCTTTAAGAACAAGTAGATACCTTCTGTGTCCTGCCAGACTGAGACATTTTTTTTTCTTTGTCTCAAGGAAGTGGTAGGCATAATTTGAAGCATACTAGATGTAGATACACATTATGCCTAAAAATTCAGATATTTCTATTTTTTTTAAGCTATTGCATAGCTTCTATCGCTGGCCTTGAGCGCGGGGACCGAATCGAGAAATTCCGTAACAAAAAACCTCACGCTCCCCACTCCGACGGGCGGAGGTGTGGCTTGAAGGCATAGCATGCAATAGCTTTACCGCGGCAGTCCCCGAATGCCACACGTTGGTTTTTTTTTATATTTTACTTTAATCCATGCCTAGATATATTGTTCGCATCTGAGAGTGGAGAGCCGTTGACTGCCTTCTCGCAACTTACGCTTTTCATCCACCCTTCGAGGTTTTAAAGCTCTCGCAAAAATTCATATTATTATAATATTATCGTCTCTAATATTTTAATAGGTCCAAGGAAATTAGCTGTTTTTATGACGCCTAGCATTAATATTTTGTATGATACGATTATGCGCATATTTTACTTATTATTTGATAAATGAATTAAATATCTTTTAAGTCTCATTTTGCGACGTAAGTATATTTTTATTTATTTAGTGTTTCAAATTTATTAGATCGGTATATTATGTAAACAATAAAAATGCTTTAAAATAAAATAAAACGAAATGAAATTAGTTTTTTATTAAGTAGGTAGTTAGTTAGTTAAGTACTGGATAAAAAAATATCTCTTATTTATAACTAGCTTTCTTTCAAAATCCGTTGCGTAGTTTTAAAGATTTAAGCACACATAGGGACAGAGAAAGCGACTTTGTTTTATACTATGAAGGTAACTGCAACTGCTAGGTATATATTATAAACATAAATAAATAGGTAGTGGCAGTTACTTAACAGTTTGAGGTAATGGAATATTTGGCGAAATAAAGAGAGTGCACTATATAGAAATCACGCTTGTTGTTGAAAGTAAACTTTGCTGTGATCCGCTTTTTGAGTATTGGCCTCATGTGTTGTACGTTTATTTTAAAGCTTATCTCACTTTAATAGATTATTATTTATTATTATTAATATTTATAATTTTAATGAGGACTTTTTTTGGGATTCTCAATTTATTTTTGCCAACTATTCCTACGGCTTCGCATGGGTTCACCCGTGATATACCTGGGTAAAACGGTAATACGAAGCTTACTTATGGTAAAAATAAATGAATTATTGTGGAGCACTTTTTAAGATAAATCGTAAATGAACAAACAAGAAATCTTTCTCCTTAATTAATTTATTAAAATATTAAAATTGACCAAATATAACGCAGCGTTGTATAAGCAATATCAATACCAAAACAGATTCAACCTTGGACTAGAAAGCAACTTTGCGAGTGAAGGTCAACGACATGGTATTTTGGCACACTATTTTTATTGTAAAATTGCTAATGTTTCACACAAGTTCTGGTTATAGTAATATGATAATAATTGTAAGAGTCAGAATTTTCAGTGAATCGGGTCATACGCAGGAAGTGATAAATGACGATCCCTAAGGAAAGGTACCTACTAATGCAATGAAAAACAATAATTTTCAGGTATATAATTTTTAAGACAGACACAGACATTGTTATGACACAAGAAACAGAAATAAAATTGAAATTCCATTTTTCCGGCTAACTAAAGTTAAAAATTCATTTATGGGTCAAGGTATATAATAAATAAATAAATAAATATTATAGGACATTATTACGCTTTTACAACAGAATTCCTCATAATATTAAACTTATATAAAAAATGTACTAATTCAGAGAGCCTATTACAGTATTAAGGAATATATGGACGATAAAAACCCATGGAGGGTTGTCGCGTAAAAACCACAGGACAGTTCTTTGGCATAAATTGTAAAACTGACATGATTAAAAAGAGCAACTATGGAGTTTCTTGCCGATTCTTCTCCGTAGATACTGCTTTCCGAATCGGTGGTAAATGTTAAAATATGTAATGATGTTTCAAAAGTGCTTCTAAAAGAAGTCTAATTGAATAAATAAATGTTTGAGTTTGAGTTTAAGGAAATTCAGTTTTGGAATCTTATATTATCTCAAAAGACAACTAGAAGCGTAAATAGCCATTTTTTTATTTTGCAAAAGTATAGCCTATCCCATCATCTCTCATTTCTTTTAATACTAATTATTCTTGAGTTGTTATTAACTACATCGAAATAATCATAGGTTTAACTAAAACAAAACTGTCAATCTACAGGCTCCTTATGTTTATTATTTATAGCTGTAAGTCCTAACCAACACTTCTTGTTCTCATTACACGAAGAAATTTACAAAATACCGGACTTTTAATGTTTCATGCAATATTTTGTTAGCAAATTGTGGTATTTGTAAGGCCATTAACCTTAGCATTACTTTACAGTACGTGAGTACAAGTGACTAATAAGATCATTTGCTTTGTGGTGTAGATGTCGTGGTCATATCGTAGATTTGATCATTTCATGATATGAGTGGCCATTTCACGAAATGGTCGCATATCGTGAAATGGCCAATTTAGTTTGGCCACATCATGATGTGGTTTGGGCAGATCAATGATAAGAAATCGTTTCACGATATGGCCAATTAACGCACGGTTTTTTCATGAAATGACCAAAATTATTTGATCATATCGTAAAATAGTTACATTAATCGTTGGTAGAGGCGCTGCAAGCTCTGTGTTTATGTGATAAGATGGCGGCCGCTGGCGAAAATTAAATTATTAAAAACTTCATAATTCATTCAATATTAAACAATAACAATATTATGAAGAAAGTCATAGCAAAGAATTTACGACGAAGAGGTACGAGTTCTATGGAAAATGTGGATATCTTATATGTATTTAAGAAAAAATGCGACTTAAATAAAATAATTTAAGAACTACTTCTATATTATTATAATTGTTTGTTTTTTAAAAAGTGATCCGCTTCTGGCACTCGCCGGCCGCTGCCGCGGCACGGTCGCTTTGCACGCTCGGCTCGTGCGTTGTTTATCAAAGTGTAACCTAACCTAACCTAATTGTTTTCTATTGCAAAAACGATTCGCTTCTGGCATTCGCCGGCCGCTGCCGCAGCACTAACTTAAATGACATTAAACAAGTTTTTAGAATATAGTTATTCTGAAATTTTTTAATATTTTATGGACTCTTTATATTTTATACGATCTGGCCAAATGTGGATGACCAAATCGTGAAACGTTGACGATTTAACGATCTGATCAAACTATGTTGGCCATTTCACGATATGCGACCATTTCGTGAAATGGCCACTCATATCATGAAATGATCAAATCTACGATATGACCACGACATAGATACCAGATGAAATTGTACAAAGCTATTGTGTAGTAATTGACGGTTATGTTGCAAATAGCTTACATATGGAAAGTCTTGGAAAGTAGGATTATTATTAGAGTTTGAGTGTGAGTAGAGTAAGGCAAATAAACTTTAATTTAATTAAGTTTTGCTTTAGCGGCCTTTATCGGGTACATTTTTCCGAGATTGTAATCAGTATTTCTCAGTGTTTCTTTCTATTGCGTGATAGTGTAACAATTAGACAAGAAATAAAACATTCAATATCTTATTCCTATTATTTTTATTTCAGTAGGTATTCATATCTATATCTGATACAATATACATTCCTATTTCAATACCATCTTATTCTTATCATTCAATACCTGTGTAAATATTTTTATGTAGAAATGTACTGTATCGATCTCTTAAGTTTTTGTTTACAGCAAAACACACATTTCCACAAATTAGGCATTAATTACATTAATTCTATAAAATTACGACTCAATAGCATTTATCACCAGAAGGCAGTTTGCAATCATCTATAGAACAAGTAAGATGTCCGCTCGGTGTTCCAGACGGATAGGGTTTTTCTCCTAAGTAGTTCCCACTGAAATTGAAAAAGATATATAATAAGCATGGGTAAAAATTTTTCGTATGGTTTTTGTTTATACAGACTATAATGTCTTACCTTGGCCCATAATTGCAAACGAAATAATAGTATATCCAGCCATCTTTCTGTTCAGAAGATAAGCCGCAGCCAATGTACACAGAATCAGACCAGACCATCTGAAATAATTATAAAAATAAATAATAGAAAATTAACTTACTTATCTTTGTTTTAAGTATGATCGATTAGATATTAGACCAATAATTATTATTAGTATAGTGAGAGCACGAGCTCGAGCGTAGGTTCCGATTGTAGAGAAAAAAATATTGTATAGGACATAGGTACGGTCGTTGGTTTTAATGTAAAACGTCTACATCAGGAAGTCGCTTTTGTTGTATAAAATTCAAGGAAAAGCAAAGTAATAGACAATCTGGTTGCAGTTATCAATTTTATTTTGTTTAAATAAATCTAAAAACGAATGTAGAGCTAGCACTTAAAAGAGTTTGACGAAGGATTAAAAGTTTTCATGCAATTTTCATTACTTTTTAAAGTTTGTTAAATTCATCTTGATATGCAAATTAACTGTTAAACTTTATAAAATTTAACATAAAATAAAAATATATATATGTATAATATGTATGAGACTACATGCAATTTGGATCAAAATGGTGAAAACTCATTCGTGAAGAAAATGGTATCTATTTTTCTAATATTATTAACATAATACCTGTGTATAATGTCCAACCATTTTCTTAGATTGCATCTGTTCAGAAGTTAATGGTCCGTATGTATAGTCCTTATGTTCATTGAACCACGAATTCAAAGCATTTTCCGGGTTAAACTTGAGATTTTTATCCGTTGAACCTTGCCAATATATGTTCTCACCTGTTGTGAATCTATTCGAACCTAGACAATGAGAAATAAATATTTTAATACTGCACACAATAAGGTACAATATAGTAGGTATAAAGTCAAATAAAGAGCGTGTGTGCCGAGCACACGTGTCAGGAGTGAAGCATATTTGGCATGATTTAAAGATATCAAAATCGTCGCCTTACTCCATGACGTGACGGCGTTACCATGACCTTGAAATTTTACTCTCAACGCGCCTAAAGAATTTTCACTTCAAAAGTCGATGTCAAAAGTATTTATCAAAAGCGAAGCAAAGCGTGACAAAGCGTTCTTGTTTGTGTTGTATAAATATAGAAAATGTACAATACACGGTCATGTCTATAATATATTTTACAAGTCATTATAATTAAAAAATATTTTTAACAGGATATTACCAATAGTTCTGTCAGGATTATGTTCAAATTTGTTTCTCGAAGCCCATTTTGAAGCTTTTGCAGCTAATTCCTCATCCCATATCTAAATAAATAAATAAAAATGTTAATTATTAAAAACACAGCAACCACAAACAAAATATACAATGTACATATACAGGATGTAATCGTTGTGTGCACAGGCGATTTTTCCGTAAGTATTACAGATAACAAAAAACTTTAAACTGATATCGAAAGTACTTAACTTAATGAGTAAAACGGCCGTAATAAATTTTTAAAAATAAATCGGATATATTTTATACACACATTAAGTTCATAAAAATTATATAGATTTTAATTAGTAGTTAGCTACCTACACAATATTGAAACATGTTAAAATTCAACTTATTTTAAATACAAGGAAATGCATAAAAAAACAAACTTAACACGTAATTTATTGATGAATAGATAAGACTGTAATGTTATTATTATGTAAATATTCTGCAAAACGCAATACCTCGCCAATACCAAAATAACGAAAAATGTAATATTAACAACGAAGAAAATAACCAAATACATAATCTGAAAACACAATATAATATTAATTATTATATGTAGGTATAAACAATATGAATAATTATCTATAACTATTGACTTATTTCGAATTGGATAAATTATATTATTAAATAGCTAATTAATTCTAAAAACATACCTGTCACAATTAAATATTAATATAATTTAATATTAATAATAAATAGCTAATTGGTTAACATATTATGACCAAACTAGTTTAACGCCCGCGGCTTCGCCCGCTTTGTCTAAAACCTAATAAATTATATACTAAAACCTTCCTCATGAATCACTCTATCTATTAAAAAAAACCGCATCAAAATCCGTTGCGTAGTTTTAAAGATTTAAGCATACAAAGGGACGTAAGGACATAGGGACAGAAAAAGCGACTTTGTTTTATACTATGTAGTGATAATAAGTAGGTAACTTTAAATAAATATTTTAAGAGCTGCTTTGAAAACAGTAACGTTTTCCTTTGCCCAAATTAATTTCTTTACTTGCATTTATTTGACAGGTTATAAACATTTATAAAAGAAATAGTCGATAAAAGTTTAATCGTAGGTACCTATATGTTGTCGTATGTTCAAATTTTCAATTCTTTCATAAACAATATCACAAAATTCTCCATAGATTTTGAGATATTTGATGCAATACCTCATCCCTAGACTTTGTTGATATATGTGTATAATAATATGTTAGTATGTTTGTCATTTCTTTACTAATGAACAAGCACAGTATACAACCTTCACTTAAGATTTAAATCCCTTTTTATTTTTCATTGTCAAAGGCATTTAGATATACCTAATTGTTTTTTTATCTAATGCGGGTAAAAGTAATGGACTGTATTGTTTTAATTTATCCTTCTGTCTGTGCAATGCCTAATATTTAATGATCATGAACAAGAATATTACCTATGTATTATAAATAGGGCTCGGAAACCGGTTTAAATTCTTAACCGGTTTCGGTCATTGACCCCAAACCGAAATTGATTTAGGTTAAAGGTTGCACTTTACCGGTTTTTACCGGTTTATGCGAAATACCGGTTTTTCATTAATATTGGTTTTGGTGGTGAAAATTAACCGGTTAAAACCAAGTTACATAAGGATCCTCGGCCCCCGCTACCCTCGCTCGACGGGCCTGGACGTTGCGAAGTCATTTAGTTACAAAATTCTTAATCGCACTCAAGTTCGCAATTTTAGTTTATATTTTAAACTAGCTTCCGCCCGCGACTCCGTCCGCGCGGATGTCGGTCTTCGCGTGGATGGTTTATTTCTCGATTTTGAGTAGGTACCTCTGACAATAAAATCTTATAAATATCTATTGGACCCAATTCCCAAATACGGCTAGGCCTATAATAATACGCAACGTGTGTTCGCGGTTCTACGGAACAACGTCTATGGATAAAACTGAAAAATTAAGATTAATTTTTTTCTACGTATTTTTCCAGGATAAAAAGTATCCTATTTTACGCCCAGGATAATAAGGTATAATTATACCAAGTTTCATCGAAATCGAACCGCTAGTTTTCACGTGATGCCTTCACATACAGACAGACAAACAGACAAAAATTTTTTTAATCACATATTTGGGTTTGGTATTGATCCAGTAACACCCCCTGCTATTTATTTTTTCAATATTTTCAATGTACAGAATTGACCCTTCTACAGATTTATTATATGTATAGATTTGAATTTAATAACTAGATTTCCGCCCGCGGCTTCGCCCGCGTTTGCAAAGGAAAACCCGCATAGTTCCCGTTCCCGTGGGATTTCCGGGATAAAAACTATCCTATGTGTTAATCCAAGTTACCCTCTATATGTGTGCTAAACATCCATACATCTATACTTACAAACTATATTTTAGAATAGAATATATTAGATACTAGCTTCCGCCCGCGACTCCGTCCGCGCGGAAAAATTAAGATTTATTTTTTTCTACGTATTTTTCCGGGATAAAAAGTATCCTATTTTATGCCCAGGATAATAAGGTATAATTATACCAAGTTTCATCGAAATCGAACCGTTAGTTTTCACGTGATGCCTGAACATACAGACAGACAAAATTTTTTTTAATCACATATTTGGGTTTGGTATCGATCCAGTAACACCCCCTGGTATTTATTTTTTCAATATTTTCAATGTACAGAATTGACCCTTCTACAGATTTATTATATGTATAGATATTAGATTCACTATATCTTGTGGCAAGCGTTAAAAAATGAGGCAAAAATAATAAAGGAATTAACCGGTTAATTTGGGTGTCAAAACCGTTTGTGCAGAAGTAACCGGTAACCTTAATCATTTGGGTTACTTATAAACAGTTCACTTGTTTAACCGGTAAATGAAGGAACGATATATTTACCGGTATATAATCTAAATTAACCGCTCTTTTCAAACCGGTTCCGAGCCCTGAATTTATAATAAAGTTTCCGTTTGAGAAATTGTTTATTTTAATTGATGGTTTCATCAAAAAAAATGAACGCACTCCGCAATCCTGCGGTGGGATCTTAGACCATGAGCAGAACTGAAAGTGCATAGGTGACAGGTAGGTACTCACGTTTGATATCGTTAACGATTATTTAAAAAAAATTGCAGTACTGAAAATAGAGAAGTTGATACTCACAAATTTAAAATATAATATAACAATAAAATATTGTATTTATTATGGTATTTCATACCATATATTTCATCTCTGACGCCGCCGGTTGTTTGTGGACCCTGCCCTCAGCCAACTGTAATCTCCTTTGATTGTGCCCGTTTACGATTGTTCTAATTTTTCTACATGGTAATGATGCTAGAAATAAAATCTTTTTTTTACACACACATTAAGTTAGTATTCTATAAACTCTAATATAAAACTTTAATTGTAATTATTGATCTATGATTTATCGTATATTTTTTAAACAATACTTTTCGTGTTTAAAAATTGAATATCAATACAAAGCCTTCGTAGTAAAATCAACTGCACATAACAAAAAATAAAATAAAATAACACTAATTTATATTTTATTTTAAGTCTCGAATAAACGATCAGATAAAAACCATAAAACATAAAACACCGAATAAATAAGGTAATTACGCTTTAAAATAATGAATTCTCTTACATGCCGGTTGAACATAAGCAATGCAGCTAAAAAATAACAACGATATGAAAACAACACGAGAGTCCATTGTTTCAAACGTTCAGTTAAACCACCGTTTGGTTCCTGGCTCCGTTATATAGTGAAACTGAGTAGCCATCTTCGTTATACTTGTGCATTTAACTGAGGTTACAGAAGCTTATTTAAATAATATCGGACCGATAGTTTTATCGTTGATTGTCTTAGAGCCTTCTAGATTTAAAGCCTCTACGGCGGAAAACATGGAGGGTTGTCGCGTTAGAACCACAGGACAGTTCTTTATGGCCTACTTATTATGATAATATATGTTACATATTTTGCCAAATTAAATTGATATGATTTCAAAAAAGCAACTATGGAGTATCTTGCCGATTCTCCATAGAAACTGCTTTTCGAATCGGTGGTAAAAGTTAAAAATATATTATGACGATTCAAAAGTGCTTTTAGAAGTCTTATTGAACATACACGTTTCAGTTCTGTTAAAATATATAAATTTTCTATACGTCGAAAAAATATAGAAATCAATTACCATATTTTTAATTAGGTACATAATTATATTATGTAAAAGGATGCTCTGAGTAAAAATACTTATCTAGATCAACAAATGACAATACAATCAATAATAATTATGCGGATCGGCTCACTTTTTAACCGACTTCAAAAAAAAGGAGGAGGTTATCAATTCGGCCGGTATATTTTTTTTTTTTTTTTTTTTAATGTATGTACACCGATTACTCCGAGGTTTCTGAACCGATTTACGTGATTCTTTTTTTGTTCGATGGTGTCGAATTGGTCCCATAAAAATTTTATTCGGCTAGGCCCAGTAGTTTTTATTTTATGAGCATTTTTGTCTGTACTCGATGACTTAATTGGAATGTAGCAAGTAACTTTGATTCACTTCCCGGTAACCGATTGAGCTGAAATTTTGTATAAGTGTGTAAATTGGATAGCGATGAAACATTATCATGACATAGAGCTGATTTGATGATGGAATCGGAAGGTGGCCATAGGAACTCAGTAATATATTGACTCAACTTTATCGAGTTTGGGCTCGTTTGATTCGTGTTGAAAATTACACTAAAAAGTATTAAATAAAATTAACTGCGTTAAAAACAACCGACTTCAAAAACGGAAAAGTAAAAAATAAAAAAGATTTGATATTATTAATTACTACATATTATTTAGATGTGCTATTTATTAAATAGGTTTGAAGTCGGTGCCAAACACTAAGCTAGTATTAAGCCCGTGCACCGACATCAAACCTATTTAATAAATAGCACATCTAAATAATATGTAGTAATTAATAATATCAAATCTTTTTTATTTTTTACTTTTCCGTTTTTGAAGTCGGTTGTTTTTAACGCAGTTAATTTTATCCAATAACGTTCACAATTTTTATATTCCACATATTATAATTATTAATAATCAGATTCCTCTATTTATAGTGCTATTAAAATACAAAACCTTATTACACATATTATTTGTTGTATGTAGATAATATCGTACCTACACTATTTGAAACAGCGCGAAAGCTCATTGTTAACATTGCTCAGATAATAATAACGTAAATATTTACTACATTATGGTTAAAATTGTGTACCTATTATGAATATTAAAGGCAAGTCAGCTGTTTCTTTATTTTTCTCTTTTCCTTTTCCTATACTAATTTGTTACGAACATGGCAATGTTATTATTATTGTCTGCCAGATATTTTTGCAAATTTGCTGATCATATGCAGAATTCTTGTTTAAACAACAAAAAAAGTTGCTTCTATTTATCTTATCTATGTGGATTTTAGCGTTTGCAAATATTATGTATCACTTCTAAGTGATAAGGCCGCCTAATAAACTATACTGTTTTTACCCGACTACGGCAAAGCAAAAGGAGGGTTATGATTTTGACAGGCTATGCATGTATGTATGAATGTATGTATGTATGTATGTTCATCTGTTCCCTCGTAACTTCTAAACTACTTATCAGAATTCGACAAATCACATATCATTAGAAGCGTCTTAATTGTCCGCTGGTTATAGGCTATATGGGGTTTCACAAAATCTAATGTGGCGCCCTTTAGCGGACAAAACATACAGAGTAAAAAATTAAAGTTCAGATAAATATCCCGTGATTGGTATAATTTGAAAGCGCTTTACTTGTACATTTTGAATATGTATATATTACTAGCATATTTGCTTGTGACTTTACCTGTATTCTTGGGCTGATTGCATATAATTCACATCTTTTCGTTCAATTTAACTTTTGTTAATATTATGCGCCACAAATACACTTTAACACCAAAATAGTACAAATAATAAAAAGTGAAAAAACTAAAACCCAACTACGACAATAACCGGCGCTGAAAAAGTATAAAACAAGATTTCAGAATACTGAATTGAACAAAGTTGATTAATTTTATTTTCAGTTAAATATAATTAAGTATGTTAATCATGTCATATTTTCAAAGCATTCTATCCAACGATGTCACTTTATCAAATCGATCTGTTAAAACAAGATTGAAAAAAACCTTTTTAAATCTGCAATGTAAACGTCTTAAAATTAAACAGCCGATTTTCGACAAGGGTACCACCAAATATACAAATCCAAGGGAATACCCGCCATACATACGTTGTTTATTTACTTAATATCATAACAAATACGATGATAGACAAGTATAACTAACTAATGAGCGTAAGAAATCAATTTTATGCCGTGAACGTGCGCAAAGTGACAAAACAAGCATTTCGTAAGAGCAACCGTATTATTAAATCGTTTTGTGGAATAGATAAAGCATTACTATGGTTATCATTAGCCGACTAGTGTTCGTTGAGATGACTGGCTGTTTGTTTTATTTGGTAGAATTTTGAACTTTATGTGCAAGGCATAAGATCGGTTTTGGTACGGTAGTGAGGTGTTGATCCTACTGAGGCAAAGAAACACATATTTTTATGGAAATCTCACTTTTTGTACTTATTTCCTATACGAACGAAGATGAGGTATTATGTCCAACTGAAACAGTTTTTTGAAGTTATACTTCTTATTTTTACGATGCGCGCGCACACCGACACCTAAATTTAACAGCAAGAAGTTAGTTCTAGGTGGCATGAATATTGATAACTATGTTCAAGTTGTATATTCTTGTATTTTTTTTCCAAACGCCAAAGAAGTATCTATTATTAAAACTGTAACAGTGTGCAGTTATTCAATGCAAACTGAATAACTGCACACCTGTAGCGTAATAAATCATTAAAAAATATGTACTACATTTTATTGCAATAATAACGGTAAATCAAACTAATGCACAGATGGTTTTTTTATTGTTAACTAGGTTTCCGCCCGCGGCTTCGCCCGCACAGTCATAGAAAAACCCGCATAGTTCCCGTACCAGTGGGATTTCCGGGATTGCGTCATTTTCCTAGGATAAAAAGTAGCCTATGTCCTTTCTCGGGTATCAAAATATCTCCATACCAAATTTCATGAAAATTTGTTCAGTAGATTAGGCGTGATTGAGTAACAGACAGACAGACAGAGTCAGAGTTACTTTCGCATTTATAGTATTAGTATGGATTCTATTGACAGAAAGCGCATCTTTAAAATTATTTGTAACTAGCTTCCGCCCGCGACTCCGTTCGCGCGGAAAAATTAAGAAAAATTAAGATTTATTTTTTTTTCGTATTTTTCCGGGATAAAAAGTATCCTATTTTATGCCCAAAATAATAAGGTATAATTATACCAAGTTTCATCGAAATCGAACCGTTAGTTTTCACGTGATCTCTGAACATACATACAGACAGACAGACAGACAGACAAAAAATTTTTTAATCACATATTTGGACTCGGTATCCATCCAGTAGCACCCCCTGCTATTTATTTTTTCAATATTTTCAATGTACAGAATAGACCCTTCTACAGATTTATTATACTTATGTATAGATAATGTTTAAGTTATCTTTCTCTAGTTTTAACTAGCCGAAGACGAATTTAGTTGGGAGAAGGTAATTTTATTATACAAAACTAGCGGTCCGCACCGGCTTCGCCCGTGGTATCTAATGATAAGGGTCTCTAATTTTTGTGAAAATGCAATATAACCTCTGTTGCTCAGTGAAGATGCATCTTTATAATGGTGGAAGAATTTTTTTAAATCGGTCCAGTAGTTTATGCGTGAAAACTGAAAACCATACATACATATATAATTACAAACCTTTCCTCTTTCGTAAACTATTAGTATAGTTTACGAAAGTGACCCACAGTTAGACTTCCAAAAGATTATTTTTACAATGTATATACCTAACTTAAACTTATACAAGCTTAAATTTCACCCACATCATCTCGATACTTGGCGTTCTTCCAGCGTGCGTTTTAGGAGGAACTTCCTACCGCGCACTACTCCTCTGTGGAACGACCTTCCAAATTCGGCATTTCCCAAGGACTATAATTTAGAATACTTTATGAAGAGAGCGTACTCCTCCCTCAAAGGCCGGCAACGCAACCACAATACTCCAGAGTCTGTGGTTGTTCATGGGCGGCGCCAATCATCGCTTTCTGTACGGTGACGAGCAAGCTCGTTTGCCGAATTATACATAAAAAAAAAACTAGGTAGGTAATAATATCTACTTAAAAGCATTTCATTAATAATAGGTAATCTTTGAAGTTATCTAATAAAATAAAATTATGTAAATCGTTTTGTCACATTATTTATAGGATGTCTCAATTCATCACCGATGAAAGTACGTAGGTACTCTTACTGGCCGTTTTTGGTGAATAATAATTGAATAAATACCTATTTCTAACTATTTACTAGAATATACTTACAAGACTTATGCCCGATTTCACCAATAACCCCTAAACAGTCTCCTAAGTAAGGGTTCCTTAGTTTAAGGGACCCTTCAAATCACTACCGAACCCAAGACCGAACCTAACGATTTAGGTGACACTTATCTGTCGGTGAAAGCAAATTTTACGTTAGTTATCCCCTAAATTGACTTAGGTGACACTTAAATTTTACGGGTTGTTGGTGAAAACGGGCATAAATGTATTTCTGAAGGCATTTGTAAATTTGTAAGCAACTAGCTCCGGTTCTAAGATAGTAAAATTTATTTACGTTTTTCAATTTTATCAGATTAAATCTTGTCATAATATCATTAGGCAGGTACTATACGTAATGTTAACATAGTTCATATTGTATGTTAATATCTATACTAGGTATAAAAATGAATCGCAAAATGTGTTGGTAAGCGCATAACTCGAGAACGGCTGAAGTCTGAACCGATTTCGTTAATTCTTTTTTTATAATATTCCTTGAAGTACGAGGATGGTTCTTATGGAGAGAAAACGTAAACATGTACCACGGGCGAAGCCGGGGCGGACCGCTAGTATACAATAAAAATAATAAAATTTTTACATTTAACTGTCTACTAAAATGAAGTAGTTCTAATAAAATGTTCTCACGCTACACTCAGCGCCATCTAGTATTTAACTATAGAAAGAACTTTATACAGGTGTAGGTAATCGTTAAGTGTGCACAGGCGGTTATTCCATAACTATTGCAAATATCAAAAAACTTTAAACTGACATCGAAAGCCTAATAAGTAAGAGTAAAATACATATTAAAATTAAAACGGGAAATATCTAAAAAAATTACATCAACCGATGCACCCTTTACGATTACATCCTGATTCCTGGATAAGTAATTGAAATATTTATTTTAAACAACAATAATAAATACAATACAATATTTCTTAGGAATGAATGCATTATAATATGTCGCAGTCGACTGGTTGAATCTGCTATTTGATAGAATGGCTAGCGCGTTAATTGAATGACTGTGGCGGGCGATAATGACCACTTATCACTGACTAGTTGCTCTCCACGGTTTCACCCGCGTGGCTCCTCTCCTGTAGGTCTTAGCGTGATGATAAATAGCCTCGATGAAGGGGCTATCTAACACTGAAATAATTTTTCAATTCGGACCAGTAGTTCCTGAGATTAGCGCGTTGAAACAAACAAACAAACTCTTCAGCTTTATAATATTATAGTATAGATTATTTAAAGTCACTAACATTCAATAAAATTATTAATACATTATTTATTATACCTTTTACTTTTACTATAGTACTAGATTTCCGCCCGCGGCTTCGCCCGCGTTTGCAAAGGAAAACCCGCATAGTTCCCGTTCCCGTGGGATTTCCGGGATAAAAACTATCCTATGTGTTAATCCAAGTTACCCTCTATATGTGTGCTAAATTTCATTGTAATCGGTTCAGTAGTTTTTACGTGAAAGAGTAACAAACATCCATACATCCATACAAACTTTCGCCTTTATAATATAATATTAGATTAGATTATAACTATTATCTGTGCTATTTAGGTATTACCTTATCTAAAAATCTGTTCTAATTAGGTCGTCAAATAAAGAAAAGGTGCGTGCCTAAATAATTATCATCAAATTTACAGAAATCTAATCTAAACAAAAAGCATTCCACACAAATGTAATGCACAAATCATGCAGATTTGAACAGATAAATTTGGACCCTGATGCGATAAACTTGCCGCTTGTCACTGATTTCAATGATTCGATTCGCGAGTGGGTCATTCAGTTATCCAGCGCGTTTACTCCGCAGTAGACGCGCATGATAATCGCGCCAAAATTTTCCCGCGCTTATCTGACGCAACTTTTTTTTCTGTCATAGTTTTTCTGTCAACGAACACAAAAGAGGATTTATTCTGGAAGGTAATTACTTTATGATGAGTTGAATTATTATTATAATATAATTTTCATACTCATGCTTTTTGATAGTCATAAATTGGCTATAATTCCGACATTATTTCCCAAAGGTGAGGACTACTGCCTTTTGTTGTTACAATTGACATTGAATGTATTTAATATCTAGTTACTATAGCAAAAGGGAAATTGCAAGACTTTGGTAATGTAGGTACCTACCTTTATTTAATTATTATTGACATGAAAAATAAGAAGTAAAATACAAAAGTTCATAAGTACAATACGAACCTTGTTAATTTCCCAGCCAATGAGTATTTTATTTAACTCAAACTTGAATCTACAAGTAAAATATTTGCCAATATAGGAAAATTAAGTTTGATTTTACTTTAGTTTTTTATTTGAATTAAAATAAAATCTGTTAGATTAATCTTAAGCCGGGACCAAAGACTTCTTTTTACACGCTTTATATTAGCTTCACCTGTATGTTTGTAAGCGACTTCTTTGGGCGCGATTTTGACCCACTTTAAACGGCCAGATTTCGTTCAAACTTTGTAGATTTATTGAGGACCGATGACAATACACTAATTTGATAAAATTTTCTATTTTTTAGTTCTATAAAAAGCGTGTTTTTTAGTTTTTTAAACTATTATTATTTTATCTGTGGTTATTTTAAGAAGAACTGAACTTTTACCTGATAATAAAGCAGCTTAAAAGAAATTTGAATAAGTGATATATTATACCTATGTATTATATTAAGTTAAAATAAATATCTATTATGGTTTTTAAAACTAAAAACACATGCTTTAATAAGATATTTCATTCAATTATTTTATTGTAACTGATTCTTGATGAGTGTATAAAGTTTGTCAAAATTGAGCTAAAGAAGTCGATTACACACAAAAAAAAAGGTAAATAATATAAGCGTGTTAAAGAAATATGTTTTACGGATATAGGTAGGTAAGTAGGTGGTGAATGAGGAACTTCCAAGTGCGATATTTTAAGTAAAACACGTTGATAGCCTTGACAATGCTCATTTAAATTTAACGGACTCGAACGTGAAATGCATGCCTAATTAAAAATATTTCGCATGATTTTAATGGCTTGTTGCATTGTAAATAAATAAATAAATCGTTTATTTGCATGTAAACATGGTATACATATAGGTGTTAAGATACCTACATTATCAGCATGTTTAGCCGTCATTCAACGGCATGGAAATTAGTGAAAATTACTTATATAAATTATTGATTAGATATAGGTACATTGTAGTAAAATAAAACAACACAAACCGTAGGTAATTAATAAGATGCGGCTGAACCGAACACTTGGGTTTTGGTTGGTAGGAATCCGACATAACCCACGGCCGGCCCTTCCCCGGAGGCCGTGGTACTGGTTCATGGTCATAAGATTTCCCCACGTAAAAAAGGTACATATACCTATAATATTTAGAATAAAATACTCATAATTGATTTGTATAATAAAACAATAAATAAGTTACCTATACGTTATTCATTATAATGGATAAGTAAAAATAGTTTTAAAATATCTATACATATAATAAAATCGTAGGAAAGTCAAAACTGTACATTGAATATTTTTTTAAAAGAATACATAATCCATGATCTATAATCGATATAGAAGCCAAAAACATAGTTTTTAGAATTTTTGTCTGTTTGTCTGTTTGTCGGTTTGTCTGTTTGTCTGTTTGTCTGTATATTTGTCCGAGCTAATCACGAAAAGTACCGCATAGATTGACTTCAAATTTTGCATGAATATTACTAACAGGTCGGGTGAGGCTTTTATATACACATTATCATGCTATCACCTCCGGGGGAGGAGCTGTGAACCTTTATTTTTCTAACGTATTCCGTGTATTACACAGCTTACAATCTAAAGACTCATGTTTAAATGTTGTTTTTGGGTAAGCCACGCTATTATCTAGCTTTACACTATAAAAACTACGTCATTTACGTAATTTTGGCAGAGAAACAGTTTAATGAATCTTAGTAGTATAAAGACAAATTTGAAACAGCGCCATCTATTGAGATTTCATAAAAATCAAATCAATTTACATATTAACGCTTCTTGCAAATTTATAATTTAAATATTAGGTTTTTTATTTGTATCTTTTTAAAACATGTCTTCCCAGAGTCCACTTCAGGTGCTTATATTTTATGTGAATATACTAAATACATTTTTACAAGTGAGGGTAGATGTTTATTATTTGATGTCAAACAAGACACCATTAACAGTTAATATTGGTAATAATAGATTGTGTTCATTGTTGACATTTTTAAAAATCCTTCTTGCGTTCCCACAAAAGGTAAGTTGTAGCTTTTATAATTTATATTTATTCTTTATTATTATATAGTTAGACATTTTATTTTTATGTATAACACGCCCAAAGAAGGTCACTTTACTTCTTGATAAAATTTTATTTGTTAGTAGCTTTTTGATAAAATTAGGTAACGTTATCTTTTGATTTTTTTTTTTATTTACAGATTCAATGTTCATAAAAATTGACGATTTGCGTGAGGATGTAGTAGAAATTAGTATCCTTGCGCGTGGTCAATTGTTGACTAAAGTTAATGTCCAAAGTATGGTACAATCATGGGAAGAATCTTGGGTAATTTTATAGTATATTTTTCGGGAATGAGAGAAGGGGCAGCCAACCACGTATCAGCGTGCGTGCGTGAGAATCTACCTACGTTTTAGTACCATAAAAAATGTTATTTTGAAACGAAAATATTACACTCACAACTACTGTACAAGTATGATTTTTATTCGTGCTTTACTGTTTGTTATCTGATTGTTTTATTATCGTTATGGCTATCGTGGTACAGATCGTACTGGGATCAGAGTACATATTATTAATCAATTTAATATACGTACCACACCAAGTAAAATATTTACAATCATACAAAATGGATTAACACGGTATGTACAATAAGGCGGTCTTATCGCTTACTAGCGATCTCTTCCAGACTGCCCAAGGTTAATTTTTAGGGCTTCGAACCTCAATAGGATAAAGAGATAAGATAAAGAATTATACTCAGTATCCAGCAATTTTCAACCGAAAAAAGAAGTTTTTCTGTAATTGGTAGTTGTTTCATTTATTTATTTTAAATACCTAATTTTACTTTTATATTTGCCCATTTGCATTACATTCAGCTTCCATAAAACTTATAAAAATTTTATGTTTATTTCTGTCTATAAATACTCTTTTTTAGATATAAATAACAAAAACAACTTTTTATTAAAATTTAGTACTTTGGGAAGATATTATCTATGTGTTAATAGAACAATACATAAAGGAAATTATGTTACGATTTTATACAATGAAAATATGTAAAAAAATATTAGCAGGTGTAATTATTAAATTGATCCCGAACCCAAAACTGTAGTTGATTTTTTTTGTCATTTAGTGTTTAATTCATGTCAATTGGTTCATTAATAAAAAAAATTATGATCATTTAAATAATCACGGCGAACATTTGCTAAGGCATTCATGTACAAGGTGTAATCGTTCAGTGTGCACAGGCGATTTTTTTTTGTAAGTATCTGTAATACAATAACAAAAAACTTTAAACTGATATCGAAAGTACTTAACCTAATAATGGCCGTAATCATTTTTTTTATTTATTTATTTATTTTTTACATACATAGATTCCTTACAGCTATTTGTATTACAATATTTTTATTTATCTTTAACAAAACAATACGCCAATAAAAAGGAATACCAATAATAAGACAATTAATGTGACAGTAGTTTTACATTACTTAATTATAACAATGATAAAGTGGAAAAAATTAATTTATACATATATGTTTTTGGACATGATATACAAAAAAGAGGAAAACGTACCTACCCATTATAGAATGTTTGGTATGGATGTATTTTTTTAAATAAATCGAGAAATATCAAAAAAATATCTTTAAACCCTCCCATACATTATGTACATATTATGAATATCCCATATACATTTAATATGAAAGATTTTAGCTTTCTTTTTCTTTTTTTGGTTGTCTGCTTTAATTACTTCGCAAATTTGAAGTGGCATTTTCCACGCTTTTTCCGGACATTTTCACGCATTTTCCGGATATTTCCCAGGCATTTTCCTGACATTTTCCGGAGATTATCCAGGCATTTTCCACGCTTTTCCGGACATTTTCACGCGTTTTCCAGATATTTTCCGGGAATTTTCTGGGTAATTCCCAGGAAATTTCCGGGGATTTTCCAGGCATTTTCCACGCTTTTTCCGGATATTTTCCAGATATTTCCCAGGCATTTTCCAGGCATTTCCCAAGCATTTTCCGGACATTCCCTGACATTTTTCCGGGGATTTCCAGACATTTTCCACGCTTTTTCCGGACATTTTCACGCATTTCCCGGATATTTTCTAGATATTTTCCAGGCATTTTCTGAACATTTCCCTGACATTTTCCGGAGATTTCCAGGCATTTTCCACGCTTTTCCGGACATTTTCACGCATTTTCCGGGGATTTTCCATGCATTTTCCAGACATTTTCATGACATTTTCCGGGAATTTTCCAGGCATTTTCCACGCCTTTTCCGGACATTTTCACGCATTTTTTGAATATTTTCCGGGCATTTTCTGGGCATCTCTCAGGCATTTTCCGGGGATTTTCCAGGCATTTTCCACGCTTTTCCCGGATTTTTTCCAGACATTTCCCTGGCATTTTCCGGAGATTTTCCAGGCATTTTCCACGCTTTTCCCGAACATTTTCACGCATTTTCCGGATATTTTCCGGGTATTTCCCGTGCATTTTCACACATTTTCCGGGGGAATTTCCAGATATTTTACAGGCATTTTCCGGATATCTCCGGAAAATGCCCCGGATTTCCGGAAAGTACGTAAGTTTTTTAGCTTAGATTAGTAATAAATTCTATTAACAATTCTATGAATTGTTTATGGTAGTAAGTGTTTACTAAATAATTGTATGTAAAGTAGTAACTACTATGCAGTCGCTATTCCACGCGGACGAAGTCGCGGGCACAGCTAGTTCTGAATAAATAATAATAAAATTTATTGTTATTACTGTGCTTAATTTTAGAAAAACACGAAACCAACAATTCTTCGATTACCTTCATCAGGTACCTACCTAGGTATTCATATAAAATTATTAAACTTCAAATAATTTTAAAGCATTAAATAAACATAAAAAAACGTTGCATACCTACACAACCATGTTTTTTAACCGACTTCAAAAAAAAGGAGGAGGTTATCAACTCGGCCGGTATATTTTTTTTTTATGTATGTACACCGAATACTCCGAGGTTTCTGAACCGATTTACGTGATTCTTTTTTTGTTCGATGCGGGATGGTGTCAAATTGGTCCCATAAAATTTATTTATTCGGATAGGCCCAGTAGTTTTTATTTTATGAGCATTTTTGTCTGTAGGTATTTGTAGATTTTGCAAGTGCAAGTTTGAAGTCGGTTGTTTTTAACGCAGTTGTCACTTGTAAAACACGGATTTAATATTATGCTAAACATGACTTATAAAAAGTTATAGTTAACTTCAACCAATGGAACCGGATTAACTGCGTATAAGCTATTGAGTTACAAATTGAAACTGAAAACACACCAAAGTTGTTTTTTTAGGTTATTCAAATTCTCTCAATAGAATTTATTTTGACTTACCTACTCCTCATAAAAGTATGATCTAATTATCTACCTAAATAACAAAAAACATTAAAATAAATTCATAATTATAAAATGATAATTGAAATAATAAAATTATATATAAGTTATGAACATCATACAAAAATATCGTTAAAATATTTCTATTGTTTCATGTTATTAATTAAACATTTGATATTAATATATTTTATAATACATAAGTATATTTGATAATAATTTTGATTGAAGTAACTGTTTATTAACCGACTTCAAAAAAAAGGAGGAGGTTATCAATTCGGCCGGTACATTTTTTTTTTTTTTTTATGTATGTACACCGATTACTCCGAGGTTTCTGAACCGATTTACGTGATTCTTTTTTTGTTCGATGCGGGATGGTGTCGAAATGGTCCCATAAAAATTTTATTCGGATAGGCCCAGTAGTTTTTATTTTATGAGCATTTTTGTCTGTAGGTATTTGTAAATTTTGCAAGTGCAAGTTTGAAGTCGGTTGTTTTTAACGCAGTTATAACTTGTTATATTATTTTATACAACTAGGTTTCCGCCCGCGGCTTCGCCCGCGCATGCAGTCAAAGAAAAAGCCGCATAGTTCCCGTTCCCGTGGGATTTCCGGGATATCGTCATTTTCCCGGGATAAAAAGTAGCCTATGTCCTTTCTCGGGTATCAAAATATCTCCATACCAAATTTCATGAAAATTGGTTTATTAGTTTAGGCGTGATTGAGTAACAGACAGACAGACAGAGTTACTTTCGCATTTATAATATTAGTATGGACTAGCTGCGCTCCGCGGTTTCGGTTTCACCAGCGTGGCTCCGTTTCTGTTGGTCTTTAGCGTGATGATGACGTGATTAGATGTGATAGGTAGCCTTCCTCGATAAATGGGCTATCTAACTCCGTAAGATATTTTCAATTCGGACCAGTAGTTCCTGAGATTAGCGCGTTAAAACAAACAAACTCTTCAGCTTTATAATGGTAGTATAGATTATAATAATTGACGGACTTCTTGTTAATTTTTTGTTGCAGATTGAAAATGGCGACGACGGTGACACAGAAAAATGGGAACGCACAAAATTTAATAAAACAAGCACCTTGGTAAGTCTATTATGTATAATTTTTATTTAACTTTAAGTCCACAACAAAGCTTTGCTTAACAGCTGTGAAATTCCTATTAAAATGATTAACAAATTAGAATCCGAAAAATATGACGTGAAGCAAATAAATGCGTGTGTTTGAGTTGCTTTTTATCTGTAGACTATTTATTTATTTTCTTATATTATGTGCTATTAAAATTGTATTTTTAAATATGCACATTTAAATGCTTATTATATCAATTGATTTCCTTTGTTTGATTAATTATTTTCAACATAATTGAAAAAAAATATAATTACCTAGGTAGATACTATGGAAAAGCCAATCGCATGAAACTGACCTTTGATATTTGTAATGTAATCGGCTTATGATCATCGAAGATTTTTCCGCTTCAATAAATTATAGCACTTCCTTACGTATAAGTAATACCTATTATTTCGATCAGAACTAGATACATAATATATTATGTATGGTAATTGGTAGGTATATAATTTAGTGCAAAAAATCTCATGAGGTCTAATAATTTTGTGAAAAAGAACTATTTTAATAAGAATTAATTTCAATCCCTATATTTTCAATATTATTCGCTTTTTTACGTTAATATTATTAAATGTCATTAAGACGTATTAACTTTATTATTAATTGACAGCTGTCATATTAAAAAAAACATATATGAACGTGAATGAAATGTAGGTATGTAATCGTGAGCAGTTTAATAAACGATTAGAATAATTAATATACCGGCAGTAAGAACTAACGCCGTTAGTACACCGACGCATTCGCGTGCGGCAGCGAATCTTTGCGAAACTACTGCGTAGCGAAATATCTGCGGAACCTTAGTAAACGGCAGTGTTTTCGCAACTTTTTCGCAATGCGTCTGTGTAATGGCCATTTCGCAGTTCCTTGCGAAACAATACTGACAAGGACGCAACTATTTCATCTATCTATGGGCTAGAGCGAGATATATCATATGCGAAAACCTGCCATACTACTGACAGATTTTTTGTTGTTTCGCTGCCGCACGCGAATGCGTCGGTGTACTAACGGCGTTAGAAGACCAATAATTAACTTGCATCGTATTTGCATGACTATTTCAATTGAAACGGAAAAAACAGATTTATATAGGTATCTCAGTAATTACAGAATTAAGTAAATGAATATGGTAGAACCCTTGGTAGAACCAGTCAGATGTTGAAATTTAATTGTGAGGAAACAATGACAATTCGAAACGAGACTAGTGTTTTCATACTACGTAGTTACCTATAGGTAAACCAGAATCTGATGGCAATTAGGGAAATCAAAATTTTGAGTGTGCAACCCTAGGGAAAATGGACTGAACGATCTTGATACTGCTAATTTTTTAGTTTGTTCTCAATATCATTAGTCACATTACATAAGTGGACAATACTGTACTTAATAATGAGATATCCACTTAATATTATGTAGGTACATACTTACATGTATAATAATATACATATTATTATTTACACATACTTAGATTTGTATGTTCATTATCATTATGCCATGTGAAAATATCGATGTTATATCGATAGAAAACTAGACTGCTTATAATTTTTTATAAAATAAAATAAAAGTAAAATAAAACTATGTTTATTTTCGTAAGTATTAACAGATACACACATTATAAAATTGACTTGGACAGCTTGGACTTGACGAATAGCCGTATTGGAAACTCCTGTAATAAGTTTTCATAAAATTATATTCCAATCAACAAACAATATTATAGTTACCTACATATAATATTTTTTAATTAAAAGTATCAAAGCGGGTAAGTCCAATTTACCAATAAAATCTTCTAAATTGAAAATTGTGATGTGTTTGACCCTTCTTCATCAAATATTTTTCTATACACATTATAAACAACACCTCTTGCTTGTGATCACAGCGGCTTTTTCGACATTTTCGAAGATTTTTTAGACAAAATCCTAAAAATTATTTATCAACTGCAAAAAAGACAAATAATTTGACAACCAATTTGATAGTTGTCAAATAAGTTGCCACATGAAAATCTTTTATTTCTTAAATATAAATATGCCATCAGATTCTGGTAGACCTATACCTACGTATTTATCGCTACTATATCAGCTAGACTCAAGGATATTCTAGAATCTGATAAGATTTTTTAGATTCGTTTGTTTTTGAAAAAAATTATTGTTGTCATTGGTGCAGCGATGGTTTTCAAAATTCGAAATATACGAAATTATGTCAATTCATTTCTTTTTTTTTTGGTCATTTTACTGTATTCATCGGGCATGTGGCATTTTATTTTTACCCACATTATTACCTATATTTAATCATCGTACTCAATATCTTTCATATGAATGAACTGTGACGTTGATATTTTATCAAGCGGGAGGTCATCGACCCGCTCATATCAAGGAAAGTTTGCGAACAGTCGACGTTATCGCAAAATTTATTTTTTGACCAAATCCTGGTTGATTCAATGAAATGATAAATATGGACCAGAAATGTATAGTTTTTTCCTTCTTCTTCTTCTTCTCTTAAATAATGGCTTCACCCAATAAGTTTTTTCCTGAATAAAGTTTTTTCCTGAATAAAGGTATTATGTTGATACATCTGTCATCTTCATGTTTGTGGGTTGTGACAGCTGAAGGCATTGAGTTACTACCTACTGAGAGTCTACAGCTATAATACCTGAAGGTTTATTTTTTTTACGAATTTTGCCTTGAATATAGGGAAAAGTCTTTCCTATAGGCTCTATTATTATACTACACGTAATAGTACAAAAACTTTCAGGCGAAACAAACAGGCTCCTGTTTCTTCCAACGTTCTAAAAGTAACTCTATTTTTTTTCATTTTATTATTTACATGCATACATGCACAGATATGACCATAAACAATGTCACCGTACATTGGCGCAATTTAACAAAACACGCACGCACACTTGCGCAATGCGCACACGCACACACGATTAACCTTATCCGATACGCGTCCAGTGACTAGACAGTGCCATTTATGTAGATTTACCTCAGTCGACTGTGACCTTTGACTCTGCATGTTTTAGAACCAGATTAGCATGTGTGTTTCGAAAGACGGGATTCAAATGGGAACGCGTCCTTTTTAGATGGTCAAGATACCATAGACCCTTACAGCATTAAACCATAATGCTCTAAGCATAGACAACACATTCCTCTGAAAATATACAATTGTCAATTAACGCGAGGTATTTCAACGCGAGGCAAGATTGGAGGTGAGGTGTGCGGGGCCGTTCGCGTGACACGCGCTCCTCGCGCTCCTCGCGTCGTTTGTTTTTCGTAACGTTAGCGCTATGCCACAGTGTAAAATACTTATATCAAAAGTAAATTGTGATCAATTTTTATTATGTAAGCAATGTAAAAGTGTTTGTGTCAGATTGTAAATATAAAAGTAAATAAAGAAATCATTTACAACTTTATAAACTGAGATAAGTAGGTACTAGGAATTTATTAATTAGCACAACATAATTATGGAAGTACTTGGTGTAACTAATAAATATTACTTGCTGCTACCAGTAGAAGCTTAGAGTATTATATTAGAATAGTATAGAGCGCGTGTATTACAATATAACTACAATACTACAACAATCTACAAAAATGGTCTGATATTATTTCTTCGTAAAATTATAAAAAAAAAAAGTTTTATTGAAAAATATAAATATCGCTAATTTCTGAACATTTTCACTCATAACATTTTTATTTATAGTTCTATGACAAAAAGTTACTGGACCAAAATTGTAGAAAATTTAATTTGCAACAAATAATGTTGACAATTTTTTTTTATCAGATTAATAGTTTAAGAGATATATCATAAAAACCATATTAAGCGCTATTTTTAAGATGGCGGCCGTGGGACAAGGGTGGCGACCCCACAAACTTGGTGATAGCTTCACACTAACCCCCCCTACACATCAAAAAAATAAAATGCGTCCTCCTAAAAAACGCAACCCCAAATGTAACTTTTCAATGAACTATAATAACAATGATTATGAACTAACTATTATCATCTATTATACAGTAAAAGTTCCTTATTCGCGCTTCCTTTATTCGCGTTTTCACTATTCGGGAATTAAAAAAATGCGACCCAATTTCTATATTCGCGACTAAAAATTTTTTTATTCGCGGATTTAATAAGTACATACATAATAATAAAATTATTCCAATAGGTATCTAACACAATATCCTTGTCAAATGGACTAATAAGAAAGTAAAATAGATCTTATTACAAGTTAGCCTAAAGTACATAATATTATGTTGTTAATTAATGATATCGCCGAGGCCTTTGACCCAAGCCGCCTTTGTCGCAAGCCGCCTTTGCCGCGATTGATGTTTTTGAGAATGTAAATAAACAGAATGGAAGCAACCTTATAACTCAATAAATAAAGTATATTTTTAAATGTAGTTCCGTTTATAGTAAAAGCCGCTTTGCGTGTTTTATAGGTTTCGTCTTTCACATTCGTTACAAAAATAATTGTGATCGAGTAACGTCTACTGCACTCTTCCTAGTTTATAAATTTATAATGTCAACTAAAAAAAATGAGACACGAAAAAAATCTCAATCGTCACCTAGGAACGTATAACGTAGAACCTATAATCCCATATAATAATTACCATTCCGTATTCACGGTTTCTGTATTCGAGGCATATATTTTATGGAACATATACCCCGCCAATAAGGAACTTTTACTGTAGTGATTAATAATTATTATTAGTCAATAATCATTATTATTTGACTATTATCAATTATTTTTTAACAAATAATCATTATTGTTTTTTTCCTTAAAATAAACAACTGTAATTAATAATTATACCCCAAAATTATGCAAATAATACACCAATTACGTAATAATAATCCATACTAATATTATAAATGCGAACGTAACTCTGTCTGTCTGTCTGTTACTCAATCACGCCTAAACTACTGAACCAATTTGCATGAAATTTGGTATAGAGATATTTTGATACCCGAGAAAAGGCATAGGCTACCTTTTATTGCGAAATATGTACCACGGGCGAAGCCGGGGCGGACCACTAGTATTATATATATAAAACAAATTATTATAAACTAAACTCTTATTTCACAGTAACGCAGCTTTTATCGTTTTGAAATAAAAGCATACGAGGTGAAACTTTATGACCAACTGATATTTTTATTCTGTGGCATCAAGTAACTACGTTTTTATCATATTACTCAATTTACATACTAGTTCTCTTTTCCTGTCCTTTTTTGTGATACTGACACTGCTTTCTTCCGAATTTTGTTTGTTTTGTTACCCATTTTCAATAATTTATCTTTACTCAAAACTTAAAATCGAGCGGAGATAATTTGACACAGGTCCTACGTTAGCAAGCGCCTGATCAGGACTGGCGGGGTAGCGGGCAGCGCGGTTTGTAAAGAAAACGCTGGGCAACGTTAAGTTCTGAGATATAATATGTATTTAATAATTACAGGGCTTCAGTAGAAAACCAAAATTTAGCACGTTTTCTGCAGTACATCAAAATACATATCCTTATATAAAAATTATTTCCAAAATCAGAAATTTCATTAATAAATAATTCGTTTTCGATCTTTATTTTAGCCTATTTTTATGATTTTATATGATCGAACAAAATACACGTGGTTGTGTAACAAATTAGCACACTTTTTAGGAAATATCTTGAAGTGTATTGATTATTTTTTCTAGAAGCGTCATATAATTGCAAATACATGAAAAATTTGATCTTGCAAACCAATTTTACTCCGCTTCGCTGAAAGGACTCCCCTTAAGGGCCCTTAGTAGGTGAACACGGAAAAATGGACTGTTTTCTATGAGCTATAATTGAAAATATTGAGGTTTTTTCGCACTGAAATTTCTAATATGTATTACAGAACGTATGTGTGATGGGATGACTGTTTCCAAAACACGATTGGAAAAATTTTGCTCGATAAAAAAAAATCCTGAAGTTACCTCTAAAATATCATATAAATGCTCATTACAACCGTATTTTACGATAATAATTCGTATAAAATCACAAGTACATAGGCATTTACCTTCTCGATTTCGTGACTGTTTTAGATTTAGAAAATACTAAATATTTTCATTCACTTTTTGATAAAAATGTGAATGGCGCTTACGCTTTTTAGTTTCGAGCACGTTGATTCCATACTAAACGCGGACCCCCTCACCGCTTACCTCAGGCCCGAATAGCTGAATTTTCGCTGACCGCCTAACCCCCCTTAATGAAGGTTTAATTAGGTATCAATTATCAAACTCTTTCGAACAGATCATACATTGAAAATATTGAAAAAATAAATAGCAGGGGGTGTTACTGGATCGATACCAAACCCAAATATGTGATTTAAAAAATATTTGTCTGTCTGTCTGTCTGTCTGTCTGTCTGTCTGTCTGTCTGTCTGTCTGTCTGTCTGTCTGTCTGTATGTTCAGGCATCACGTGAAAACTAACTGTTCGATTTCGATGAAACTTGGTATAATTATACCTTATTATCCTGGGTATAAAATAGGATACTTTTTATCCCGGAAAATTACGTAGAAAAAATAAATCTTCATTTTTCCGCGCGGACGGAGTCGCGGGCGGAAGCTAGTATTGTATAAATACAATAGATGAAAAATACATGCTACAGAAAAACATTCAAATTTATTTAAAACGTGCTAATATTCTTTAGCTTGTCGAGTTCGTAAATTTTTAAGATTGCATCAAGATAAATAATAAACAATGGAATAATACAATCTCAGGTTATAGTCGTCATAGACTACCTATGTTTCGTGCTAACTGCTAGTTATAAAACAAATAAGAGCATATTTATGCGCTGTATTAGTATCGCTATGATAATTAAATTTTATATTTGTATAACTTATTTTATTAATCCTTTAACGTATCTTAATATATATAAATCCCGTGTCACAATGTTTGTCCTCAATGGACTCCTAAACCACTTCACCGATTCTAATAAAATTCGCACACCATGTGCAGTTCGATCCAACTTGAGAGATAGGATAGTTTAAATCTCAAATCGTTTTAGAGAAAGCGGGCGAAGCCGCGGGCGGTTAGCTAGTATAATATATTGCACGCCTCATAAGCGAAGCGTTGAGGTGGGTACTACTGTCACTTCGCGCAAAACATCTGATTTTTCAAACATAAAATGTCTTTATGTATCATACATTGCACTTGTAAGATAATACATACACACACATATTAAGAAAAAACACTATTTTTAACATTCATGATATTTTTGATGTCATTTTTGTTATTTAAACTAGTTAAAAAACAGTTTAAAAAAGTTCTGTCTTGGACGTCCGTGTGTGGAGGATTTTCTTGTTAACACGATAGCGACCGAAATACTTTACTAATCGAGTCTTTTTTTTCTCTTACGCTTGAGTATGCTCAGGAATAGAACCCTTTCATTTTTCAGGGTCTGATTCGATGTGGTTTAATTGTTATTAAATAAACAAAAAAAATATCGACTTTTTTTTTTATAATTATAGTGTGCTCAAAATTCACCATTATAAACTCGATTCTTTATACTATAAGCCAAGGTTTAAAAAAATAAGTTGGTAGTCAGTCCCTTAAACCTGCGCAGTTTCACATCTAGGTGGGGCCACAAGAAAAATAGCTCAATTATTACGGTACCGCTTTCTTTACTTTTCCAACTTTTGTTTTGAGACAGTACAAGAGCATTGGCACATGAGAACAAGTGTATCTACATACTTATATTATATACACCTTTATAAATAATCAATTTTATTGTAAAGGATGAGATTATGAGGCGTGCACTTTTGGATTTTCCAAACTTTTTTTATTTTTATAATGTTATTCTTTCAATTTTTGACATCATTGCAAATTGCAATTTACCGGGTTGTTCTGCTAACACATCCTAATCAGGAAGCGGTATGAAATATCTACATCCCTACTATATATTTTCATACCTACCAAATAACAAAACATTCGTAAAATTCAGTTGAGAATTCAGTTCTGTGAACTATTCACAGAAACTGTGAACAGTTTTGAGGAAGAAAGCATATGCTACATTGGCCATAACATACATTACAGTTTCTGTCTTCTGATGCTTCTAAATTCTAATCTACATTCTCATCACTACACAAAGTCGCTTTTTCCGTCCCTATGACCC